>NC_139719.1:29474193-29649193 GCF_964188405.1 Protomyctophum parallelum
ATCATACAGAAAAGTCCTATTTGATTTCATTAAATTATGTGAAACAAATTAAACTCACTTTGCCACTCGATTTGCCACTGACTTTATGCATGAAAGCATCAAAGCATTTGATGAATGTTATTCTGTGTTCAGGACTCAATTCTTTCAACTTTACAAACTGAAGGCTAACAAACAAAATATCACTTCAAAATTACCAGGAGACTTTGGCAGAGCGTGTCTGACTCATGGTGCAGTGGTCTAATCTCATTGTCTTTCAGTACAGACTTTCTGTGTTCAAGTCTCATTCAATGCTGCAGTAATTTCAACTTTTCAAGGCTCGAATAAAAAAAAGGAAAAAAAAAAGCACCAGGATCTGAATGCCCAAAGGTGCCTTGGTTCAATGGTGTGGTGCGCTTGATCGGTTGCCTCTGCTACAGACAGTTGTCATCAAGGTGCTGGAGGACCATCGGGAGACGGTGCTCTCTCCCCCTAGGTCAAACGTTTACAAATAAAATACCAATGCATTTTGGCCCATAATCTTTCAGAATAGTTTGCGTATTTGCATACTGGGCCCTGATTGGTGGCCCAAAACTTGGTGGGAAAGTCCCTCTTTTATGTCTGTCTTCCAGGCCAGTTGGAAGAGGGCACACTGAGAGGTGGTAAGAGTATGTTAAATTGGACATTTTCATGGTAAATTTTAGCTGGACAGGGTTCTTTCAGACATAAGCCCCAACCGTTACATCTCAGGAAACAGGGGGAGAGAGCACCGTCTCCCGATGGTCTTCCAGCACCTTGATGACATGGGACTTGAACCTGTCAACTGTCTGTAGCAGAGGCAACCAATCAAGCGCACCACACCATTGAACCAAGGCACCTTTGGGCATTCAGCAGATGTCTCCTGGTGCTTTTGAGTTAATTTTTTTATTCAAGCCTTGAAAAGTTCAAATTACTGCAGCATTGAATGAGACTTGAACACAGAAAGTCTGTACTGAAAGACTCATCATTAGACCACTGCACCATCAGTCAGACACCCTAAGCCAAAGTCTCCTGGTAATTGTGTGTGTTGGCCTTCAGTTAGTAAAGTTGAAACACTCCAGCATTAAATTATAGGGGAACAGAGATTTGAACATGTAGAGCTACCTGAAGGCTATTGTACAGTCTTATATATCTTCGCCATAGACAGCTGTTTTGGTTTAGTGGTTAAGATGTTGGCCTTCCGTGCGGGGGACCTGGGTTCGATTCCCGGGTGTTACACTAATGTACAAAACAGTGCTCAAAGGATTTGATTAATGTGATTCTGTGTTCAGGACTCAATTCTTTCAACAAAAGATCGGTCCAGTCAGCGGTTTGTGCTATTGCCATAGAGAATGCATTGGGCGTTTAAGTTAAATAACTCAGAAACTACAAAACATTTCAAAGTAAAAAGTTCCAGCATGTGTCTCCACAGTAAGCTGCATAATAAAAAGTGTGAATGGAGTTTCTAGATGAAAGTGACTTTTGACGTGCCTATAGAGCTGCCATTGAGCCCCATGTTAAAAGTCTCAAATTTGAAAGCACTATATTTCTAAAACTACGACACCTTTCAAAGATTCCTTTTCAGGCAAACATGTCCACCGCAAGATGAACCTAAGTAGGCTAGAATGGGGTTGGTAGGTTTAAGTATGAAGGACTATATTAGCATGCCAAAGTTTGTGCTATTGCCATAGAGAATGCATTGGGCGTGTAAAGGCAACTTTTCAAAGAAAGGATGCCAGTGAGGGATATGGTGTGAAGCTCTTTCCAACGCGTGGTGATGATGACAGTAAATCAGGTCGTCTCGTTGAGTGCATTTAAAAGGTTTTATTTTGCTTGCAGGGTGGATAAGGCATAACATAAACCGGATATTTAACTTCAACTTAAACAATACCTCGTGATGCAAAAATAAACAAAGGATAACTCAAAACAACTGAAAACAAACAAAACACGCACGGTTGAAAAACTGTGTGGCTTCCCTGTGGCGTTTCCCAAAATCCCTGCTGCCGTACACCTGTGACACATACAAGTAGGCTGTGCCTGTGATTGAAATTTGACTGAACCCGCCTATTCCCAGGTTGTCATAGCAACTTCACAACAAATTAACCACAGAATAAAAATGATCAAATTGGCTACAACAGGGCGTTTAAGTTAAATAACTCAGAAACTACAAAACATTTCAAAGTAAAACGTTCCAGCATGTGTCTCCACAGTAAGCTGAATAATAAAAAGTGTGAATGGAGTTTCTAGGTGAAAGTGATTTTTGACGTGCCAATGTCTGCCATTGAGCCCCATTGTAAATTTGAAAGCACTATATTTCTAAAACTATGAAACATTTCAAAGATTCCTTTTCAGGCAAACATGTCCACCGTAAGATGAACCTAAGTAGGCTAGAATGGGGTTGCTAGGTGTAAGTATGTAGGACTAGTAGCATGCCAAAGAGGAATGCCTCTCATCCTCCGCAACACCCATTCTCATACACCGCTATACACCGCGAGGATGTGGGCTATAGCCCATATCGTACGGCATACTATAGCACTCCGTTTTTCATCATTTTTGAGGATTTGAATTTCTTTTTAAAAACATGGGTTATAGCCCATCGTTTTTTGAATTTTAGATTTTTTTTTAACCTCGTTTTTCATCATTTTTGAACATGGGCTATAGCCCCTACCGTACGGCATACTATAGCACGCCGTTTTTCATCATTTTTGAGGATTTGAAAATAATTAAAAAATTAAAAAAACATGGGTTATAACCCATCGTTTTTTGAAATTTTGAAATTTATTTTTAACCTCGTTTTTCATCATTTTTGAACATGGGCTAAGCCCCTACCGTGGAAGATGGTCATTATACGTGTCGTGTGTTGTGGATGTAGTGTACACCTGGGTAAATGGGGCTCATAAAGCGTGGAGGGACATTGTACTAGTATGTGCGAAGCAGCATGCTTTTTGACCATGCCTATGAAATATGTCTCATCTTTGGTCCTATCTACACGTGCTTGTATTTATTTTTTTATATATGTGAATAGACGAGCTTTGCAAACTTGAAGAATAATTCAGTGCTGTCTTTGACTTATTTTATCCTCTGTGTCACTTTTGTGTTGTTGTTGTTGTTGTTCTTCTTCTTCTTAGCACTAACTGCCCATCCACTGAACTCTGTCTAGTGTCTAAAGTCACAATGGGTGTCCACTGGATAAATTACATTTTCACCGTGCATTTGAAGACAAGTACATTAACTCCTAAGACAGTACAATAAATGAATGTATACTTGCATCGAATATATTGAGTAAATGCCAACAAACTCAAACTGTAGCCTGTTGTAAAAAGAAATTGAAAACATTCTGCTGACATGATGTAAGCGTGAATGACGATGTACTTGTCACTGTACTGCTGAACAGTTCCTCTAAATTAATATGAAAAACATGGTTTGTCTTCCAGGTTAGCCTATTAATAAGGAAAGTATGTGGTACACAGGTTCTGTGTCGCCCATATGCAGGGTTTGATTTGTCAAAAATAAATAAAAAAGGGAACAAATGTATAATCAAGGGATCTTTTCAGGCATCAAGGGCTACAATTAAGGCCCGTTGTGTCAAACTGTGATAACTTAAAGTGTCTTAATCAGCGATCAGTGAGTTGTAGATCTACATAAGAAATGCATTCCTGAGATTAAATCCAACTGACCAGTGTCATCATAGAAGAACATATTGTCTACAGTCACAAGGGGGCGCTCTGTACCAAGACGATCTGACGAGGAAACTGGAAGAAAAATAATGATTGTATTTTTAGGTACCAAAATCTTCTATTGGGTTAGTTTTGACAGCTACGAGTCAACGACAAAAGCATTAAAAGACAAATGCAGGGACATGAAAGTTACTCAACTATGTAGGCTACACTTCTAGAGTAGGATACAAGAAACTTCTGCTGGGGACGTGGTCTAATAGTCAGACTCTCAGCACAGATAGGCTATTCCCTGTTCAAGGTTACTTGTATTAGTGTCCCCGAAGGGCAAATGGTTTTACAGCAGATTCATAAGGCTTGAAACACATAACATACATCAATCAAACTTATTGTTGCTGGTCGCAAGCGTGAGCTGCGCCCGGTTCAAATCCCAGTTCTCCTATAGTTCAAATTCAATGCTGGAGTATTTCAACTTCCCTTTACTGACAAGTTACAACATACAAAAGAACACGTCTTCAGTCAAGAAGTGGTTGAGAGATGGTGTACTGGTCTGATGATCAGGCTCTCAACACAGAGGTTCCATGTTCAAGTCCCACGTGTGTGTGTGTGTGTGTGTGTGTGTGTGTGTTTGTGTATATAATTCTTATTATTTTCTAGTAAAGTGCATGAGCCAATTAACTCAGCCCAGACGCGTCACGTTCCTATAACGGCGGTGGGTGCCACCCCCGCCCCCCCCCCCCCCCCCCCCCATTTATACTCTCTACCTGGCAGCAGAACAAAAGCCACCTTATTAGCATTTGAATGCCCATGGGCGGCGGCCCAACACCTCTCTGGCCCGCGCCCGACGCTGCACAAGCTGGTATGTGACTACGTGACATTTTCATTCAGGACAGTCACTATACAGTGGGTGCATATTCTGCTATTAAAAGTTTAAAACAGAATGCCAGTGGGTGCAGCTGCTCTTCTGCACCCCCGGAGTTGACGCGGCTGACTCAGCCAACGTATAAATTCAATATTGCACAAAGATGTTAATGAAGTTAGAAACACGCTCAACACTCACTCAGCTCACTCTAATTCAATTATGAATATAATTAAATGTAAACTGGTGTTTGGGCACTTTGTGTGCAGGACACGAAAATAAAAATCTATAGCAGAAGTTGAAAATGAACTACGCCGACACGCCGTGCACACGCCGTTGATACGCCGTCTTTCTCTGGACGGCGTATCAACGGCGTATCAACGTCCGCTCACGCCGTCGGACGGTTTTGGACTGTTTTTGTGGATTTCAGAAAATTCAGTCTGTTGAAAAATGAACTACGCCGACACGCCGTGCATACGACGTTGATACGCCGTCCAGAGAAAGACGGCGTATCAACGTCGTGTGCACGGCGTGTCGGCGTAGTTCATTTTCAGTTCACTTTCAACAGTCTGAAAATACAAAAATCGTCCAAAAACAGTCCGCGGCGTGAGCGGACGTTGATACGCCGTTGATACGCCGTCCAGAGAGAGAGGTCGGCGACACGTCGTATGCACGGCGTGTCTGCGTAGTTCATTTTCAACTTCTGCTATATATTTTTTGATTGATTGATTGACTGATTATTTTCCATACCGGCGTATGGACGTCCGCTCACGCCGCCGGTGCTTTTGTGGAAATGTAAGAGCTAGATTTCCTCAGTGACAGAATGAATGAATTACAACTAGGCCTATATCTTTAGTGGATTTAAATATGGAATGAATTATTACAACTAGGCCTAATCTTTAGTGGATTTAATTTAATTGATACAAGTGGAATGAAAAATCACAACTAAATGTCTTTAGTGGATTTATTTGATACAACAGATGACATACACAATGAAATGACAGTTCCAGAAATACAACAGATGACAATAACACAATGAAATGACAGTTCCAAATACAACAGATGCAATAACACAATTCATTAAATGATATAGTTCCGTCAGTCAGGTCCGAAATATACTTATGAGCATTCTATAATAGTTTGTGGTGGTGATAATTGCCTGGTTCAATAGGTAAATTAAATTTGTCAAATGTAAATAAATATATTAAACTATTGCATTTGTGAACCTGACGGCTGACAGTGAAATATCTGTCTGAGCTTGGTCACCATGGGTTTGATTGCTTATGCTTATTGGGCCTGGCTCTTTAGTCGACTGGTAACGTATGAGCCTTGTTGATACGAGTTCCGGGTTCGACGCCCCAGCCGATCGAGGCTACGCTTGTTTCTTGTGTTTCTTTCTACATTTAGTATTTTTTCCACCACTGAGTGGAATCAAACCAAGGATCTCTCACTCGTAAGAGATGAACTCAATAGGAAGTTCGATGTTTAAAGTTAAATCTTATGACTATGTGGCGACAAACGACAGAAACATCTAGGTGCCCTCTGAACATTGGCCACCCCTTGTTGTAGGCTACAGCGAGTGAGTTGAGTTTCCTACATAAGAAATGCAATCATGATTCACTTCACTATTTCATCCCTGAGATTAAATCCAACCGATTCATAGAACATATCGTCTACCAAGAACTGGAAGAAAATGTATTAGTAATTAGTGTGTGTTCTGGTTCTGGCTCCACTGGGCGCGTTGCGTCACGCGTGCGTCACGCGTGCGTGCGTCAAAAAACGAACCGGTTCAATTTTATGGTGACGGAGACGCGACGCAACGCGGGCAGTGGAGCCACCCTCCATTGATTAAAAGGGCACATTCCCGACACTGACGGAGACGCGACGCAGACGCGCCGCAGACGCGCCCAGTGGAGCCCTGGCGTAATACATTTTCTTCCAGTTCTTGGTACAGAGCGCCCCCTTGTGACTATAGTGTAGAGTCTACACTACTGTAGACGATAATGTTCTATGAATCGGTTGGATTTAATCTCAGGGATGAAATAGTGAAGTGAATCATGATTGCATTTCTTATGTAGGAAACTCAACTCACTCGCTGTACAAGGGGTGGCCAATGTTCAGAGGGCACCTAGATGTTTCTGTCGTTTGTCGCCTGTATAGACATTTTAGATAACATAGTCATAAGATTTAACTTTAAACATCGAACTTCCTATTGAGTTCATCTCTTACGAGTGAGAGATCCTTGGTTTGATTCCACTCAGTGGTGGAAAAAATACTAAATGTAGAAAGAAACACAAGAAACAAGCGTAGCCTCGATCGGCTGGGGCGTCGAACCCGGAACTCGTATCAACAAGGCTCATACGTTACCAGTCGACTAAAGAGCCAGGCCCAATAAGCATAAGCAATCAAACCCATGGTGACCAAGCTCAGACAGATATTTCACTGTCAGCCGTCAGGTTCACAAATGCAATAGTTTAATATATTTATTTACATTTGACAAATTTAATTTACCTATTGAACCAGGCAATTATCACCACCACAAACTATTATAGAATGTTCATAAGTATATTTCGGACCTGACTGACGGAACTATATCATTTAATGAATTGTGTTATTGCATCTGTTGTATTTGGAACTGTCATTTCATTGTGTTATTGTCATCTGTTGTATTTCTGGAACTGTCATTTCATTGTGTATGTCATCTGTTGTATCAAATAAATCCACTAAAGACATTTAGTTGTGATTTTTCATTCCACTTGTATCAATTAAATTAAATCCACTAAAGATTAGGCCTAGTTGTAATAATTCATTCCATATTTAAATCCACTAAAGATATAGGCCTAGTTGTAATTCATTCATTCTGTCACTGAGGAAATCTAGCTCTTACATTTCCACAAAAGCACCGGCGGCGTGAGCGGACGTCCATACGCCGGTATGGAAAATAATCAGTCAATCAATCAATCAAAAAATATATAGCAGAAGTTGAAAATGAACTACGCCGACACTCCGTGCATACGACGTGTCGCCGACATCTCTCTCTGGACGGCGTATCAACGGCGTATCAACGTCCGCTCACGCCGCGGACTGTTTTTGGACTATTTTTGTATTTTCAGACTGTTGAAAGTGAACTGAAAATGAATTACGCCGACACGCCGTGCACACGACGTTGATACGCCGTCTTTCTCTGGACGGCGTATCAACGTCGTATGCACGGCGTGTCGGCGTAGTTCATTTTTCAACAGACTGAATTTTCTGAAATCCACAAAAACAGTCCAAAACCGTCCGACGGCGTGAGCGGACGTTGATACGCCGTTGATACGCCGTCCAGAGAAAGACGGCGTATCAACGGCGTGTGCACGGCGTGTCGGCGTAGTTCATTTTCAACTTCTGCTATAGATTTTTATTTTCAAACACCAGTTTACATTTAATTATATTCATAATTGAATTAGAGTGAGCTGAGTGAGTGTTGAGCGTGTTTCTAACTTCATTAACATCTTTGTGCAATATTGAATTTATACGTTGGCTGAGTTAATTGGCTCATGCACTTTACTAGAAAATAATAAGAATTATATACACAAACACACACACACACACACACACACACACACACACACACACACACACACACACACACGTGGGACTTGAACATGAAACCTCTGTGTTGAGAGCCTGATCATCAGACCAGTACACCATCTCTCAACCACTTCTTGACTGAAGACGTGTTCTTTTGTATGTTGTAACTTGTCAGTAAAGGGAAGTTGAAATACTCCAGCATTGAATTTGAACTATAGGAGAACTGGGATTTGAACCGGGCGCAGCTCACGCTTGCGACCAGCAACAATAAGTTTGATTGATGTATGTTATGTGTTTCAAGCCTTATGAATCTGCTGTAAAACCATTTGCCCTTCGGGGACACTAATAAAAGTAACCTTGAACAAAGAGGCAGATGTTACTGAGTGATGGTGTAGTAGGGGTTATTCCGCACAGAGAGTTCATTTTCAAATCCCACTCTTCCTAAAGTTTAATGCTAGTTATTGAGCTTCATTTACTGCTATTCTAGCAGTGGCTCACAGCCTCAGCCTCAGCCTCAGCCTGATTACCTCAAAACTCTAATTGTCGTAGTGGTTAAGATGTTGGCTTTCCACGTGGGAGACCAGGGTTCGATTCCCGGCTGTTACACTATCATATAAAAGAAGACCTCAACAGCGCTAAGAAACATCTGATTAATATGTTTCTGTGTTATTTAAACTTTACTAACTGAAGGCTAACGAACAAAAGATCACTTCAAAATTACCAGGAGACTTTGCCTGAGAGTGTCTGACTGATGGTGCAATGGTCTAATCATCAGGCTTTCAGTACAGACATTCCATGTTCAAGTCCTGTTCCTCCTACAGCTCAATGCTGCAGTCATTTGAACTTTTCAAGGCTTGAATAAAAAATAAAAACTCAAAAGCACCAGGAGACATGTGCCCAGGAGACATGTGCTGAATGCCCAAAGGTGCCTTGGCGTAATGGTGTGGAGCGCTTGACCCGTTGCCTCTGCTACAGGCAGTTGGCAGGTTCAAGTCCCATGTCATGACATCAAGGTGCTGGAGGACCATCGGGAGAGGGTGCTCTCTCCCCCTGTTTCCTGAGATGTAACGGTTGGGGCTTATGTCTGAAAGAACCCTGTCCAGCTAACCTTTTACCATGAAAATGTCCAATTTAACATACTCTTACCACCTCTCAGTTTGCCCTTTTCCAACTGGCCTGGAAGCCAGACATAAAAGAGGGACTTTCCAACCAAGTTTTGGCCCAGTATGCAAATACACAGACTATTCTTTCTGTCAGATGATGGGCCAAATTGCTATTTTATTTTTAAACGTTTGACCTAATTCTTATCTGTAAAATTTTAGGTGGACAGGGTTCTTTCAAACATAACCCCCAACTGCTACTTTTCAGGAAACAGGGGGAGAGAGCACCGTCTCCCGATGGTCCTCACTAGTACCTTGCATGGGACTTGAACCTGCAGGCAGGTGGTAGCAGAGGCTACCGATCAAGCACACCACACCATTGAGCTAAGGCACCTTGGGGCAATCAGCAGATGTCTCCTGGTGCTTATGAGTTTTTATTTTTTATTCTAGCCTTGAAAAGTTGAAATTACTGCAGCATTGGTTGAGTATTAGTTTTGAACCAGTAACCTTTGGATTATGAACCTCAGATTTATCTTTTGAGCCACATCGGCATGTAAGGTACAATCGGGAACTTATATTTAACCAGCCGTTTAGAATTTAGATGGACAGTGAAAATGTTCTTCAGGAGAATTGAACCCGGAATGTTCTGCTTATAAACCCCAGGTTTATCTACGGCGCCACACTGGCATGTGAGGTACAATCGGGAACTTATATTTAACCATCCGTTTAGAATTTAGATGGACAGTTCTGTTTATAAACGTCTAAAACAAGTCTAAAAATAGACGTGTTTTAGACGTCTGTTTTGAGGATATGAAAAAAAACAAAAAAAACATGGGTTATAGCCCATCGTTTTTTGAAACTTTGTAAAAAAAAAAAAACTCGTTTTTCATCATTTTTGAACATGGGCTATAGCCCATACCGTACGGCATACTATAGCACGCCGTTTTTCATCATTTTTGAGGATTTGAAAAAAAAAAAAACAAAAAAAAAACATGGGTTATAGCCCATCGTTTTTTGAAAATTTGAAAAAAATAAATAACCTTGTTTTTCATCATTTTTGAACATGGGCTATAGCCCATATCGTACGGCATACTATAGCACGCCGTTTTTCATCATTTTTGAGGATTTGAAAAAAATGAAGAAAAAAAAAACATGGGTTATAGCCCATCGTTTTTTGAAATTTTGAAAAAAAAAAAATTAACCTTGTTTTTCTTCATTTTTGAACATGGGCTATAGCCCATACCGTATGGCATACTATAGCACGCCGTTTTTCATCATTTTTGAGGATTTAAAAAAAATGAAAAAAAAAAAAAACATGGGTTATAGCCCATCGTTTTTTGAAATTTTGAAGAAAAAAAAAAGAACTCGTTTTTCATCATTTTTGAACATGGGCTATAGCCCATACCATACGGCATACTATAGCACGCCGTTTTTCATCATTTTTTAGGAATAAAAAAAAAAAAACAAAAAAAAAACATGGGTTATAGCCCATCGTTTTTTGAAAATTTGAAAAAAATAAATAACCTTGTTTTTCATCATTTTTGAACATGGGCTATAGCCCATATCGTACGGCATACTATAGCACGCCGTTTTTCATCATTTTTGAGGATTTGAAAAAAATGAAGAAAAAAAAAACATGGGTTATAGCCCATCGTTTTTTGAAATTTTGAAAAAAAAAAAAGAACTCGTTTTTCATCATTTTTGAACATGGGCTATAGCCCATACCATACGGCATACTATAGCACGCCGTTTTTCATCATTTTTTAGGATTTGAAAAAAAAAAAAAAAAAAAAAAACATGGGTTATAGCCCATCGTTTTTTGAAATTTTGAAAAAAAAAAAAAAACCTTGTTTTTCATCATTTTTGAACATGGGCTATAGCCCATATCGCACGGCATACTATAGCACGCCGTTTTTCATCATTTTTGAGGATTTGAAAAAAATGAAGAAAAAAAAACATGGGTTATAGCCCATCGTTTTTTGAAATTTTGAAAAAAAAAATAACCTTGTTTTTCATCATTTTTGAACATGGGCTATAGCCCATATCGTACGGCATACTATAGCACGCCGTTTTTCATCATTTTTGAGGATTTGAAAAAAATGAAGAAAAAAAAAACATGGGTTATAGCCCATCGTTTTTTGAAATTTTGAAAAAAAAAAAATTAACCTTGTTTTTCTTCATTTTTGAACATGGGCTATAGCCCATACCGTATGGCATACTATAGCACGCCGTTTTTCATCATTTTTGAGGATTTAAAAAAAATGAAAAAAAAAAAAAACATGGGTTATAGCCCATCGTTTTTTGAAATTTTGAAGAAAAAAAAAAGAACTCGTTTTTCATCATTTTTGAACATGGGCTATAGCCCATACCATACGGCATACTATAGCACGCCGTTTTTCATCATTTTTTAGGATTTAAAAAAAAAAAAAAAAAAAAAAACATGGGTTATAGCCCATCGTTTTTTGAAAATTTGAAAAAAATAAATAACCTTGTTTTTCATCATTTTTGAACATGGGCTATAGCCCATATCGTACGGCATACTATAGCACGCCGTTTTTCATCATTTTTGAGGATTTGAAAAAAATGAAGAAAAAAAAACATGGGTTATAGCCCATCGTTTTTTGAAATTTTGAAGAAAAAAAAAAGAACTCGTTTTTCATCATTTTTGAACATGGGCTATAGCCCATACCATACGGCATACTATAGCACGCCGTTTTTCATCATTTTTTAGGATTTGAAAAAAAAAAAAAAAAAAAAAAACATGGGTTATAGCCCATCGTTTTTTGAAATTTTGAAAAAAAATAATAACCTTGTTTTTCATCATTTTTGAACATGGGCTATAGCCCATATCGCACGGCATACTATAGCACGCCGTTTTTCATCATTTTTGAGGATTTGAAAAAAATGAAGAAAAAAAAAACATGGGTTATAGCCCATCGTTTTTTGAAATTTTGAAAAAAAAAATAACCTTGTTTTTCATCATTTTTGAACATGGGCTATAGCCCATACCATACGGCATACTATAGCACGCCGTTTTTCATCATTTTTGAGGATTTGAAAAAAAGAAAAAAAAAAAAAAACATGGGTTATAGCCCATCGTTTTTTGAAATTTTGGAAAAAGAAATAACCTTGTTTTTCATCATTTTTGAACATGGGCTATAGCCCATACCGTATGGCATACTATAGCACGCCGTTTTTCATCATTTTTGAGGATTTGAAAAAAATGAAAAAAAAAAAAACATGGGTTATAGCCCATCGTTTTTTGAAATTTTGAAAAAATAAATAACCTTGTTTTTCATCATTTTTGAACATGGGCTATAGCCCATACCGTACGGCATACTATAGCACGCCGTTTTTCATCATTTTTGAGGATTTGAAAAAAATGAAAAAAACAAAAAAAACATGGGTTATAGCCCATCGTTTTTTGAAATTTTGAAAAAAAAAGATGAACCTCGTTTTTCATCATTTTTGAACATGGGCTATAGCCCATACCGTACGGCATACTATAGCACGCCGTTTTTCATCATTTTTGAGTATTTGAAAAAAAATGAAAAAATGAAAAAAGATGGGTTATAGCCCATCGTTTTTTTTAATTTTTTTTATTGTATAGCAGTGGCTCACAGCCTCAGCCTGATGACCTCAAAAGTCTCATATCTCCCCTGAGCCATAGGCAGTTGCTTTGGCTTAGTGGTTAAGATTTTGGCCTTCAGTGCAGGTGACCTGTGTTCGATTCCTGGGTGTTACACTCTGATGAACGTGATTCTATGTTCAACTTTTGATTCTTTCAACTTTACTATCTGAAGGCTAACATACAAAAGATCGCTTCAACAGTACAAAGAGGCAGATGTTACTGAGTGATGGTGTAGTAGGGGTTATTCCGCACAGAGAGTTCATTTTCAAATCCCACTCTTCCTAAAGTTTAATGCTAGTTATTGAGCTTCATTTACTGCTATTCTAGCAGTGGCTCACAGCCTCAGCCTGATTACCTCAAAACTCTAATTGTCGTAGTGGTTAAGATGTTGGCTTTCCACGTGGGAGACCAGGGTTCGATTCCCGGCTGTTACACTATCATATAAAAGAAGACCTCAACAGCGCTAAGAAACATCTGATTAATATGTTTCTGTGTTATTTAAACTTTACTAACTGAAGGCTAACGAACAAAAGATCACTTCAAAATTACCAGGAGACTTTGCCTGAGAGTGTCTGACTGATGGTGCAATGGTCTAATCATCAGGCTTTCAGTACAGACATTCCATGTTCAAGTCCTGTCCTACAGCTCAATGCTGCAGTCATTTGAACTTTTCAAGGCTTGAATAAAAAATAAAAACTCAAAAGCACCAGGAGACATGTGCTGAATGCCCAAAGGTGCCTTGGCGTAATGGTGTGGAGCGCTTGACCCGTTGCCTCTGCTACAGGCAGTTGGCAGGTTCAAGTCCCATGTCATGACATCAAGGTGCTGGAGGACCATCGGGAGAGGGTGCTCTCTCCCCCTGTTTCCTGAGATGTAACGGTTGGGGCTTATGTCTGAAAGAACCCTGTCCAGCTAACCTTTTACCATGAAAATGTCCAATTTAACATACTCTTACCACCTCTCAGTTTGCCCTTTTCCAACTGGCCTGGAAGCCAGACATAAAAGAGGGACTTTCCAACCAAGTTTTGGCCCAGTATGCAAATACACAGACTATTCTTTCTGTCAGATGATGGGCCAAATTGCTATTTTATTTTTAAACGTTTGACCTAATTCTTATCTGTAAAATTTTAGGTGGACAGGGTTCTTTCAAACATAACCCCCAACTGCTACTTTTCAGGAAACAGGGGGAGAGAGCACCGTCTCCCGATGGTCCTCACTAGTACCTTGCATGGGACTTGAACCTGCAGGCAGGTGGTAGCAGAGGCTACCGATCAAGCACACCACACCATTGAGCTAAGGCACCTTGGGGCAATCAGCAGATGTCTCCTGGTGCTTATGAGTTTTTATTTTTTATTCTAGCCTTGAAAAGTTGAAATTACTGCAGCATTGGTTGAGTATTAGTTTTGAACCAGTAACCTTTGGATTATGAACCTCAGATTTATCTTTTGAGCCACATCGGCATGTAAGGTACAATCGGGAACTTATATTTAACCAGCCGTTTAGAATTTAGATGGACAGTGAAAATGTTCTTCAGGAGAATTGAACCCGGAATGTTCTGCTTATAAACCCCAGGTTTATCTACGGCGCCACACTGGCATGTGAGGTACAATCGGGAACTTATATTTAACCATCCGTTTAGAATTTAGATGGACAGTTCTGTTTATAAACGTCTAAAACAAGTCTAAAAATAGACGTGTTTTAGACGTCTGTTTTGAGGATATGAAAAAAAACAAAAAAAACATGGGTTATAGCCCATCGTTTTTTGAAACTTTGAAAAAAAAAAAAAACTCGTTTTTCATCATTTTTGAACATGGGCTATAGCCCATACCGTACGGCATACTATAGCACGCCGTTTTTCATCATTTTTGAGGATTTGAAAAAAAAAAAAAAAAAAAAAAAACATGGGTTATAGCCCATCGTTTTTTGAAAATTTGAAAAAAATAAATAACCTTGTTTTTCATCATTTTTGAACATGGGCTATAGCCCATATCGTACGGCATACTATAGCACGCCGTTTTTCATCATTTTTGAGGATTTGAAAAAAATGAAGAAAAAAAAAACATGGGTTATAGCCCATCGTTTTTTGAAATTTTGAAAAAAAAAAAAAAAACTCGTTTTTCATCATTTTTGAACATGGGCTATAGCCCATACCATACGGCATACTATAGCACGCCGTTTTTCATCATTTTTTAGGATTTGAAAAAAAAAAAAAAAAAAAAAAAACATGGGTTATAGCCCATCGTTTTTTGAAATTTTGAAAAAAAAAATAACCTTGTTTTTCATCATTTTTGAACATGGGCTATAGCCCATATCGCACGGCATACTATAGCACGCCGTTTTTCATCATTTTTGAGGATTTGAAAAAAATGAAGAAAAAAAAAACATGGGTTATAGCCCATCGTTTTTTGAAATTTTGAAAAAAAAAATAACCTTGTTTTTCATCATTTTTGAACATGGGCTATAGCCCATACCATACGGCATACTATAGCACGCCGTTTTTCATCATTTTTGAGGATTTGAAAAAAAAAAAAAAAAAAAAAACATGGGTTATAGCCCATCGTTTTTTGAAATTTTGGAAAAAGAAATAACCTTGTTTTTCATCATTTTTGAACATGGGCTATAGCCCATACCGTATGGCATACTATAGCACGCCGTTTTTCATCATTTTTGAGGATTTGAAAAAAATGAAAAAAAAAAAAAACATGGGTTATAGCCCATCGTTTTTTGAAATTTTGAAAAAATAAATAACCTTGTTTTTCATCATTTTTGAACATGGGCTATAGCCCATACCGTACGGCATACTATAGCACGCCGTTTTTCATCATTTTTGAGGATTTGAAAAAAATGAAAAAAACAAAAAAAACATGGGTTATAGCCCATCGTTTTTTGAAATTTTGAAAAAAAAAGATGAACCTCGTTTTTCATCATTTTGGAACATGGGCTATAGCCCATACCGTACGGCATACTATAGCACGCCGTTTTTCATCATTTTTGAGTATTTGAAAAAAATGAAGAAAAAAAAAACATGGGTTATAGCCCATCGTTTTTTGAAATTTTGAAAAAAAAAAAAAAACTCGTTTTTCATCATTTTTGAACATGGGCTATAGCCCATACCATACGGCATACTATAGCACGCCGTTTTTCATCATTTTTTAGGATTTGAAAAAAAAAAAAAAAAAAAAAAAAACATGGGTTATAGCCCATCGTTTTTTGAAATTTTGAAAAAAAAAAAAAACTCGTTTTTCATCATTTTTGAACATGGGCTATAGCCCATACCGTACGGCATACTATAGCACGCCGTTTTTCATCATTTTTGAGGATTTGAAAAAAAAAAAAAAAAAAAAAAAAACATGGGTTATAGCCCATCGTTTTTTGAAAATTTGAAAAAAATAAATAACCTTGTTTTTCATCATTTTTGAACATGGGCTATAGCCCATATCGTACGGCATACTATAGCACGCCGTTTTTCATCATTTTTGAGGATTTGAAAAAAATGAAGAAAAAAAAAACATGGGTTATAGCCCATCGTTTTTTGAAATTTTGAAAAAAAAAAAATTAACCTTGTTTTTCTTCATTTTTGAACATGGGCTATAGCCCATACCGTATGGCATACTATAGCACGCCGTTTTTCATCATTTTTGAGGATTTAAAAAAAATGAAAAAAAAAAAAAACATGGGTTATAGCCCATCGTTTTTTTAAATTTTGAAGAAAAAAAAAAGAACTCGTTTTTCATCATTTTTGAACATGGGCTATAGCCCATACCATACGGCATACTATAGCACGCCGTTTTTCATCATTTTTTAGGATTAAAAAAAAAAAACAAAAAAAAAACATGGGTTATAGCCCATCGTTTTTTGAAAATTTGAAAAAAATAAATAACCTTGTTTTTCATCATTTTTGAACATGGGCTATAGCCCATATCGTACGGCATACTATAGCACGCCGTTTTTCATCATTTTTGAGGATTTGAAAAAAATGAAGAAAAAAAAAACATGGGTTATAGCCCATCGTTTTTTGAAATTTTGAAAAAAAAAAAAAAACTCGTTTTTCATCATTTTTGAACATGGGCTATAGCCCATACCATACGGCATACTATAGCACGCCGTTTTTCATCATTTTTTAGGATTTGAAAAAAAAAAAAAAAAAAAAAAAACATGGGTTATAGCCCATCGTTTTTTGAAATTTTGAAAAAAAAAATAACCTTGTTTTTCATCATTTTTGAACATGGGCTATAGCCCATATCGCACGGCATACTATAGCACGCCGTTTTTCATCATTTTTGAGGATTTGAAAAAAATGAAGAAAAAAAAAACATGGGTTATAGCCCATCGTTTTTTGAAATTTTGAAAAAAAAAATAACCTTGTTTTTCATCATTTTTGAACATGGGCTATAGCCCATACCATACGGCATACTATAGCACGCCGTTTTTCATCATTTTTGAGGATTTGAAAAAAAAAAAAAAAAAAAAAACATGGGTTATAGCCCATCGTTTTTTGAAATTTTGGAAAAAGAAATAACCTTGTTTTTCATCATTTTTGAACATGGGCTATAGCCCATACCGTATGGCATACTATAGCACGCCGTTTTTCATCATTTTTGAGGATTTGAAAAAAATGAAAAAAAAAAAAAAACATGGGTTATAGCCCATCGTTTTTTGAAATTTTGAAAAAATAAATAACCTTGTTTTTCATCATTTTTGAACATGGGCTATAGCCCATACCGTACGGCATACTATAGCACGCCGTTTTTCATCATTTTTGAGGATTTGAAAAAAATGAAAAAAACAAAAAAAACATGGGTTATAGCCCATCGTTTTTTGAAATTTTGAAAAAAAAAGATGAACCTCGTTTTTCATCATTTTTGAACATGGGCTATAGCCCATACCGTACGGCATACTATAGCACGCCGTTTTTCATCATTTTTGAGTATTTGAAAAAAATGAAGAAAAAAAAAACATGGGTTATAGCCCATCGTTTTTTGAAATTTTGAAAAAAAAAAAAAAAACTCGTTTTTCATCATTTTTGAACATGGGCTATAGCCCATACCATACGGCATACTATAGCACGCCGTTTTTCATCATTTTTTAGGATTTGAAAAAAAAAAAAAAAAAAAAAAAACATGGGTTATAGCCCATCGTTTTTTGAAATTTTGAAAAAAAAAATAACCTTGTTTTTCATCATTTTTGAACATGGGCTATAGCCCATATCGCACGGCATACTATAGCACGCCGTTTTTCATCATTTTTGAGGATTTGAAAAAAATGAAGAAAAAAAAAACATGGGTTATAGCCCATCGTTTTTTGAAATTTTGAAAAAAAAAATAACCTTGTTTTTCATCATTTTTGAACATGGGCTATAGCCCATACCATACGGCATACTATAGCACGCCGTTTTTCATCATTTTTGAGGATTTGAAAAAAAAAAAAAAAAAAAAAAACATGGGTTATAGCCCATCGTTTTTTGAAATTTTGGAAAAAGAAATAACCTTGTTTTTCATCATTTTTGAACATGGGCTATAGCCCATACCGTATGGCATACTATAGCACGCCGTTTTTCATCATTTTTGAGGATTTGAAAAAAATGAAAAAAAAAAAAAACATGGGTTATAGCCCATCGTTTTTTGAAATTTTGAAAAAATAAATAACCTTGTTTTTCATCATTTTTGAACATGGGCTATAGCCCATACCGTACGGCATACTATAGCACGCCGTTTTTCATCATTTTTGAGGATTTGAAAAAAATGAAAAAAACAAAAAAAACATGGGTTATAGCCCATCGTTTTTTGAAATTTTGAAAAAAAAAGATGAACCTCGTTTTTCATCATTTTTGAACATGGGCTATAGCCCATACCGTACGGCATACTATAGCACGCCGTTTTTCATCATTTTTGAGTATTTGAAAAAAAATGAAAAAATGAAAAAAGATGGGTTATAGCCCATCGTTTTTTTAATTTTTTTTATTGTATAGCAGTGGCTCACAGCCTCAGCCTGATGACCTCAAAAGTCTCATATCTCCCCTGAGCCATAGGCAGTTGCTTTGGCTTAGTGGTTAAGATTTTGGCCTTCAGTGCAGGTGACCTGTGTTCGATTCCTGGGTGTTACACTCTGATGAACGTGATTCTATGTTCAACTTTTGATTCTTTCAACTTTACTATCTGAAGGCTAACATACAAAAGATCGCTTCAACAGTACAAAGAGGCAGATGTTACTGAGTGATGGTGTAGTAGGGGTTATTCCGCACAGAGAGTTCATTTTCAAATCCCACTCTTCCTAAAGTTTAATGCTAGTTATTGAGCTTCATTTACTGCTATTCTAGCAGTGGCTCACAGCCTCAGCCTGATTACCTCAAAACTCTAATTGTCGTAGTGGTTAAGATGTTGGCTTTCCACGTGGGAGACCAGGGTTCGATTCCCGGCTGTTACACTATCATATAAAAGAAGACCTCAACAGCGCTAAGAAACATCTGATTAATATGTTTCTGTGTTATTTAAACTTTACTAACTGAAGGCTAACGAACAAAAGATCACTTCAAAATTACCAGGAGACTTTGCCTGAGAGTGTCTGACTGATGGTGCAATGGTCTAATCATCAGGCTTTCAGTACAGACATTCCATGTTCAAGTCCTGTTCCTCCTACAGCTCAATGCTGCAGTCATTTGAACTTTTCAAGGCTTGAATAAAAAATAAAAACTCAAAAGCACCAGGAGACATGTGCTGAATGCCCAAAGGTGCCTTGGCGTAATGGTGTGGAGCGCTTGACCCGTTGCCTCTGCTACAGGCAGTTGGCAGGTTCAAGTCCCATGTCATGACATCAAGGTGCTGGAGGACCATCGGGAGAGGGTGCTCTCTCCCCCTGTTTCCTGAGATGTAACGGTTGGGGCTTATGTCTGAAAGAACCCTGTCCAGCTAACCTTTTACCATGAAAATGTCCAATTTAACATACTCTTACCACCTCTCAGTTTGCCCTTTTCCAACTGGCCTGGAAGCCAGACATAAAAGAGGGACTTTCCAACCAAGTTTTGGCCCAGTATGCAAATACACAGACTATTCTTTCTGTCAGATGATGGGCCAAATTGCTATTTTATTTTTAAACGTTTGACCTAATTCTTATCTGTAAAATTTTAGGTGGACAGGGTTCTTTCAAACATAACCCCCAACTGCTACTTTTCAGGAAACAGGGGGAGAGAGCACCGTCTCCCGATGGTCCTCACTAGTACCTTGCATGGGACTTGAACCTGCAGGCAGGTGGTAGCAGAGGCTACCGATCAAGCACACCACACCATTGAGCTAAGGCACCTTGGGGCAATCAGCAGATGTCTCCTGGTGCTTATGAGTTTTTATTTTTTATTCTAGCCTTGAAAAGTTGAAATTACTGCAGCATTGGTTGAGTATTAGTTTTGAACCAGTAACCTTTGGATTATGAACCTCAGATTTATCTTTTGAGCCACATCGGCATGTAAGGTACAATCGGGAACTTATATTTAACCAGCCGTTTAGAATTTAGATGGACAGTGAAAATGTTCTTCAGGAGAATTGAACCCGGAATGTTCTGCTTATAAACCCCAGGTTTATCTACGGCGCCACACTGGCATGTGAGGTACAATCGGGAACTTATATTTAACCATCCGTTTAGAATTTAGATGGACAGTTCTGTTTATAAACGTCTAAAACAAGTCTAAAAATAGACGTGTTTTAGACGTCTGTTTTGAGGATATGAAAAAAAACAAAAAAAACATGGGTTATAGCCCATCGTTTTTTGAAACTTTGAAAAAAAAAAAAAACTCGTTTTTCATCATTTTTGAACATGGGCTATAGCCCATACCGTACGGCATACTATAGCACGCCGTTTTTCATCATTTTTGAGGATTTGAAAAAAAAAAAAAACGAAAAAAAAACATGGGTTATAGCCCATCGTTTTTTGAAAATTTGAAAAAAATAAATAACCTTGTTTTTCATCATTTTTGAACATGGGCTATAGCCCATATCGTACGGCATACTATAGCACGCCGTTTTTCATCATTTTTGAGGATTTGAAAAAAATGAAGAAAAAAAAAACATGGGTTATAGCCCATCGTTTTTTGAAATTTTGAAAAAAAAAAAATTAACCTTGTTTTTCTTCATTTTTGAACATGGGCTATAGCCCATACCGTATGGCATACTATAGCACGCCGTTTTTCATCATTTTTGAGGATTTAAAAAAAATGAAAAAAAAAAAAAACATGGGTTATAGCCCATCGTTTTTTGAAATTTTGAAGAAAAAAAAAAGAACTCGTTTTTCATCATTTTTGAACATGGGCTATAGCCCATACCATACGGCATACTATAGCACGCCGTTTTTCATCATTTTTTAGGATTAAAAAAAAACAAAAACAAAAAAAACATGGGTTATAGCCCATCGTTTTTTGAAAATTTGAAAAAAATAAATAACCTTGTTTTTCATCATTTTTGAACATGGGCTATAGCCCATATCGTACGGCATACTATAGCACGCCGTTTTTCATCATTTTTGAGGATTTGAAAAAAATGAAGAAAAAAAAAACATGGGTTATAGCCCATCGTTTTTTGAAATTTTGAAGAAAAAAAAAAGAACTCGTTTTTCATCATTTTTGAACATGGGCTATAGCCCATACCATACGGCATACTATAGCACGCCGTTTTTCATCATTTTTTAGGATTTGAAAAAAAAAAAAAAAAAAAAAAACATGGGTTATAGCCCATCGTTTTTTGAAATTTTGAAAAAAAAAAATAACCTTGTTTTTCATCATTTTTGAACATGGGCTATAGCCCATATCGCACGGCATACTATAGCACGCCGTTTTTCATCATTTTTGAGGATTTGAAAAAAATGAAGAAAAAAAAAACATGGGTTATAGCCCATCGTTTTTTGAAATTTTGAAAAAAAAAATAACCTTGTTTTTCATCATTTTTGAACATGGGCTATAGCCCATACCATACGGCATACTATAGCACGCCGTTTTTCATCATTTTTGAGGATTTGAAAAAAAAAACAAAAAAAAAACATGGGTTATAGCCCATCGTTTTTTGAAAATTTGAAAAAAATAAATAACCTTGTTTTTCATCATTTTTGAACATGGGCTATAGCCCATATCGTACGGCATACTATAGCACGCCGTTTTTCATCATTTTTGAGGATTTGAAAAAAATGAAGAAAAAAAAAACATGGGTTATAGCCCATCGTTTTTTGAAATTTTGAAAAAAAAAAAATTAACCTTGTTTTTCTTCATTTTTGAACATGGGCTATAGCCCATACCGTATGGCATACTGTAGCACGCCGTTTTTCATCATTTTTGAGGATTTAAAACAAATGAAAAAAAAAAAAAACATGGGTTATAGCCCATCGTTTTTTGAAATTTTGAAGAAAAAAAAAAGAACTCGTTTTTCATCATTTTTGAACATGGGCTATAGCCCATACCATATGGCATACTATAGCACGCCGTTTTTCATCATTTTTTAGGATTTAAAAAAAAAAAAAAAAAAAAAAACATGGGTTATAGCCCATCGTTTTTTGAAAATTTGAAAAAAATAAATAACCTTGTTTTTCATCATTTTTGAACATGGGCTATAGCCCATATCGTACGGCATACTATAGCACGCCGTTTTTCATCATTTTTGAGGATTTGAAAAAAATGAAGAAAAAAAAAACATGGGTTATAGCCCATCGTTTTTTGAAATTTTGAAGAAAAAAAAAAGAACTCGTTTTTCATCATTTTTGAACATGGGCTATAGCCCATACCATACGGCATACTATAGCACGCCGTTTTTCATCATTTTTGAGGATTTGAAAAAAAAAAAAAAAAAAAAAAACATGGGTTATAGCCCATCGTTTTTTGAAATTTTGAAAAAAAAAAAAAACCTTGTTTTTCATCATTTTTGAACATGGGCTATAGCCCATATCGCACGGCATACTATAGCACGCCGTTTTTCATCATTTTTGAGGATTAAAAAAAAACAAAAACAAAAAAAACATGGGTTATAGCCCATCGTTTTTTGAAAATTTGAAAAAAATAAATAACCTTGTTTTTCATCATTTTTGAACATGGGCTATAGCCCATATCGTACGGCATACTATAGCACGCCGTTTTTCATCATTTTTGAGGATTTGAAAAAAATGAAGAAAAAAAAAACATGGGTTATAGCCCATCGTTTTTTGAAATTTTGAAGAAAAAAAAAAGAACTCGTTTTTCATCATTTTTGAACATGGGCTATAGCCCATACCATACGGCATACTATAGCACGCCGTTTTTCATCATTTTTTAGGATTTGAAAAAAAAAAAAAAAAAAAAAAACATGGGTTATAGCCCATCGTTTTTTGAAATTTTGGAAAAAAAAAATAACCTTGTTTTTCATCATTTTTGAACATGGGCTATAGCCCATATCGCACGGCATACTATAGCACGCCGTTTTTCATCATTTTTGAGGATTTGAAAAAAATGAAAAAAACAAAAAAAACATGGGTTATAGCCCATCGTTTTTTGAAATTTTGAAAAAAAAAATAACCTTGTTTTTCATCATTTTTGAACATGGGCTATAGCCCATACCATACGGCATACTATAGCACGCCGTTTTTCATCATTTTTGAGGATTTGAAAAAAAAAACAAAAAAAAAACATGGGTTATAGCCCATCGTTTTTTGAAAATTTGAAAAAAATAAATAACCTTGTTTTTCATCATTTTTGAACATGGGCTATAGCCCATATCGTACGGCATACTATAGCACGCCGTTTTTCATCATTTTTGAGGATTTGAAAAAAATGAAGAAAAAAAAAACATGGGTTATAGCCCATCGTTTTTTGAAATTTTGAAAAAAAAAAAATTAACCTTGTTTTTCTTCATTTTTGAACATGGGCTATAGCCCATACCGTATGGCATACTGTAGCACGCCGTTTTTCATCATTTTTGAGGATTTAAAACAAATGAAAAAAAAAAAAAACATGGGTTATAGCCCATCGTTTTTTGAAATTTTGAAGAAAAAAAAAAGAACTCGTTTTTCATCATTTTTGAACATGGGCTATAGCCCATACCATACGGCATACTATAGCACGCCGTTTTTCATCATTTTTTAGGATTAAAAAAAAAAAAAAAAAAAAAAAACATGGGTTATAGCCCATCGTTTTTTGAAAATTTGAAAAAAATAAATAACCTTGTTTTTCATCATTTTTGAACATGGGCTATAGCCCATATCGTACGGCATACTATAGCACGCCGTTTTTCATCATTTTTGAGGATTTGAAAAAAATGAAGAAAAAAAAAACATGGGTTATAGCCCATCGTTTTTTGAAATTTTGAAGAAAAAAAAAAGAACTCGTTTTTCATCATTTTTGAACATGGGCTATAGCCCATACCATACGGCATACTATAGCACGCCGTTTTTCATCATTTTTTAGGATTTGAAAAAAAAAAAAAAAAAAAAAAACATGGGTTATAGCCCATCGTTTTTTGAAATTTTGAAAAAAAAAAAAAACCTTGTTTTTCATCATTTTTGAACATGGGCTATAGCCCATATCGCACGGCATACTATAGCACGCCGTTTTTCATCATTTTTGAGGATTTGAAAAAAATGAAGAAAAAAAAAACATGGGTTATAGCCCATCGTTTTTTGAAATTTTGAAAAAAAAAATAACCTTGTTTTTCATCATTTTTGAACATGGGCTATAGCCCATACCATACGGCATACTATAGCACGCCGTTTTTCATCATTTTTGAGGATTTGAAAAAAAGAAAAAAAAAAAAAAACATGGGTTATAGCCCATCGTTTTTTGAAATTTTGGAAAAAGAAATAACCTTGTTTTTCATCATTTTTGAACATGGGCTATAGCCCATACCGTATGGCATACTATAGCACGCCGTTTTTCATCATTTTTGAGGATTTGAAAAAAATGAAAAAAAAAAAAAACATGGGTTATAGCCCATCGTTTTTTGAAATTTTGAAAAAATAAATAACCTTGTTTTTCATCATTTTTGAACATGGGCTATAGCCCATACCGTACGGCATACTATAGCACGCCGTTTTTCATCATTTTTGAGGATTTAAAAAAAAAAAAAAAAAAAAAAAAACATGGGTTATAGCCCATCGTTTTTTGAAAATTTGAAAAAAATAAATAACCTTGTTTTTCATCATTTTTGAACATGGGCTATAGCCCATATCGTACGGCATACTATAGCACGCCGTTTTTCATCATTTTTGAGGATTTGAAAAAAATGAAGAAAAAAAAAACATGGGTTATAGCCCATCGTTTTTTGAAATTTTGAAAAAAAAAAAATTAACCTTGTTTTTCTTCATTTTTGAACATGGGCTATAGCCCATACCGTATGGCATACTATAGCACGCCGTTTTTCATCATTTTTGAGGATTTAAAAAAAATGAAAAAAAAAAAAAACATGGGTTATAGCCCATCGTTTTTTGAAATTTTGAAGAAAAAAAAAAGAACTCGTTTTTCATCATTTTTGAACATGGGCTATAGCCCATACCATACGGCATACTATAGCACGCCGTTTTTCATCATTTTTTAGGATTAAAAAAAAAAAAAAAAAAAAAAAACATGGGTTATAGCCCATCGTTTTTTGAAAATTTGAAAAAAATAAATAACCTTGTTTTTCATCATTTTTGAACATGGGCTATAGCCCATATCGTACGGCATACTATAGCACGCCGTTTTTCATCATTTTTGAGGATTTGAAAAAAATGAAGAAAAAAAAAACATGGGTTATAGCCCATCGTTTTTTGAAATTTTGAAGAAAAAAAAAAGAACTCGTTTTTCATCATTTTTGAACATGGGCTATAGCCCATACCATACGGCATACTATAGCACGCCGTTTTTCATCATTTTTTAGCATTTGAAAAAAAACAAACAAAAAAAAAACATGGGTTATAGCCCATCGTTTTTTGAAATTTTGAAAAAAAAAAATAACCTTGTTTTTCATCATTTTTGAACATGGGCTATAGCCCATATCGCACGGCATACTATAGCACGCCGTTTTTCATCATTTTTGAGGATTTGAAAAAAAGAAAAAAAAAAAAAAACATGGGTTATAGCCCATCGTTTTTTGAAAATTTGAAAAAAATAAATAACCTTGTTTTTCATCATTTTTGAACATGGGCTATAGCCCATATCGTACGGCATACTATAGCACGCCGTTTTTCATCATTTTTGAGGATTTGAAAAAAATGAAGAAAAAAAAAACATGGGTTATAGCCCATCGTTTTTTGAAATTTTGAAAAAAAAAAATTAACCTTGTTTTTCTTCATTTTTGAACATGGGCTATAGCCCATACCGTATGGCATACTATAGCACGCCGTTTTTCATCATTTTTGAGGATTTAAAAAAAATGAAAAAAAAAAAAAACATGGGTTATAGCCCATCGTTTTTTGAAATTTTGAAGAAAAAAAAAAGAACTCGTTTTTCATCATTTTTGAACATGGGCTATAGCCCATACCATACGGCATACTATAGCACGCCGTTTTTCATCATTTTTTAGGATTAAAAAAAAAAAAAAAAAAAAAAAACATGGGTTATAGCCCATCGTTTTTTGAAAATTTGAAAAAAATAAATAACCTTGTTTTTCATCATTTTTGAACATGGGCTATAGCCCATATCGTACGGCATACTATAGCACGCCGTTTTTCATCATTTTTGAGGATTTGAAAAAAATGAAGAAAAAAAAACATGGGTTATAGCCCATCGTTTTTTGAAATTTTGAAAGAAAAAAAAAGAACTCGTTTTTCATCATTTTTGAACATGGGCTATAGCCCATACCATACGGCATACTATAGCACGCCGTTTTTCATCATTTTTTAGGATTTGAAAAAAAAAAAAAAAAAAAAAAACATGGGTTATAGCCCATCGTTTTTTGAAATTTTGGAAAAAAAAAATAACCTTGTTTTTCATCATTTTTGAACATGGGCTATAGCCCATATCGCACGGCATACTATAGCACGCCGTTTTTCATCATTTTTGAGGATTTGAAAAAAATGAAGAAAAAAAAAACATGGGTTATAGCCCATCGTTTTTTGAAATTTTGAAAAAAAAAATAACCTTGTTTTTCATCATTTTTGAACATGGGCTATAGCCCATACCATACGGCATACTATAGCACGCCGTTTTTCATCATTTTTGAGGATTTGAAAAAAAGAAAAAAAAAAAAAACATGGGTTATAGCCCATCGTTTTTTGAAATTTTGGAAAAAGAAATAACCTTGTTTTTCATCATTTTTGAACATGGGCTATAGCCCATACCGTATGGCATACTATAGCACGCCGTTTTTCATCATTTTTGAGGATTTGAAAAAAATGAAAAAAAAAAAAAACATGGGTTATAGCCCATCGTTTTTTGAAATTTTGAAAAAATAAATAACCTTGTTTTTCATCATTTTTGAACATGGGCTATAGCCCATACCGTACGGCATACTATAGCACGCCGTTTTTCATCATTTTTGAGGATTTGAAAAAAATGAAAAAAACAAAAAAAACATGGGTTATAGCCCATCGTTTTTTGAAATTTTGAAAAAAAAAGATGAACCTCGTTTTTCATCATTTTTGAACATGGGCTATAGCCCATACCGTACGGCATACTATAGCACGCCGTTTTTCATCATTTTTGAGTATTTGAAAAAAAATGAAAAAATGAAAAAAGATGGGTTATAGCCCATCGTTTTTTTAATTTTTTTTATTGTACAGCAGTGGCTCACAGCCTCAGCCTGATGACCTCAAAAGTCTCATATCTCCCCTGAGCCATAGGCAGTTGCTTTGGCTTAGTGGTTAAGATTTTGGCCTTCAGTGCAGGTGACCTGTGTTCGATTCCTGGGTGTTACACTCTGATGAACGTGATTCTATGTTCAACTTTTGATTCTTTCAACTTTACTATCTGAAGGCTAACATACAAAAGATCGCTTCAACAGTACAAAGAGGCAGATGTTACTGAGTGATGGTGTAGTAGGGGTTATTCCGCACAGAGAGTTCATTTTCAAATCCCACTCTTCCTAAAGTTTAATGCTAGTTATTGAGCTTCATTTACTGCTATTCTAGCAGTGGCTCACAGCCTCAGCCTGATTACCTCAAAACTCTAATTGTCGTAGTGGTTAAGATGTTGGCTTTCCACGTGGGAGACCAGGGTTCGATTCCCGGCTGTTACACTATCATATAAAAGAAGACCTCAACAGCGCTAAGAAACATCTGATTAATATGTTTCTGTGTTATTTAAACTTTACTAACTGAAGGCTAACGAACAAAAGATCACTTCAAAATTACCAGGAGACTTTGCCTGAGAGTGTCTGACTGATGGTGCAATGGTCTAATCATCAGGCTTTCAGTACAGACATTCCATGTTCAAGTCCTGTTCCTCCTACAGCTCAATGCTGCAGTCATTTGAACTTTTCAAGGCTTGAATAAAAAATAAAAACTCAAAAGCACCAGGAGACATGTGCTGAATGCCCAAAGGTGCCTTGGCGTAATGGTGTGGAGCGCTTGACCCGTTGCCTCTGCTACAGGCAGTTGGCAGGTTCAAGTCCCATGTCATGACATCAAGGTGCTGGAGGACCATCGGGAGAGGGTGCTCTCTCCCCCTGTTTCCTGAGATGTAACGGTTGGGGCTTATGTCTGAAAGAACCCTGTCCAGCTAACCTTTTACCATGAAAATGTCCAATTTAACATACTCTTACCACCTCTCAGTTTGCCCTTTTCCAACTGGCCTGGAAGCCAGACATAAAAGAGGGACTTTCCAACCAAGTTTTGGCCCAGTATGCAAATACACAGACTATTCTTTCTGTCAGATGATGGGCCAAATTGCTATTTTATTTTTAAACGTTTGACCTAATTCTTATCTGTAAAATTTTAGGTGGACAGGGTTCTTTCAAACATAACCCCCAACTGCTACTTTTCAGGAAACAGGGGGAGAGAGCACCGTCTCCCGATGGTCCTCACTAGTACCTTGCATGGGACTTGAACCTGCAGGCAGGTGGTAGCAGAGGCTACCGATCAAGCACACCACACCATTGAGCTAAGGCACCTTGGGGCAATCAGCAGATGTCTCCTGGTGCTTATGAGTTTTTATTTTTTATTCTAGCCTTGAAAAGTTGAAATTACTGCAGCATTGGTTGAGTATTAGTTTTGAACCAGTAACCTTTGGATTATGAACCTCAGATTTATCTTTTGAGCCACATCGGCATGTAAGGTACAATCGGGAACTTATATTTAACCAGCCGTTTAGAATTTAGATGGACAGTGAAAATGTTCTTCAGGAGAATTGAACCCGGAATGTTCTGCTTATAAACCCCAGGTTTATCTACGGCGCCACACTGGCATGTGAGGTACAATCGGGAACTTATATTTAACCATCCGTTTAGAATTTAGATGGACAGTTCTGTTTATAAACGTCTAAAACAAGTCTAAAAATAGACGTGTTTTAGACGTCTGTTTTGAGGATATGAAAAAAAACAAAAAAAACATGGGTTATAGCCCATCGTTTTTTGAAACTTTGAAAAAAAAAAAAAACTCGTTTTTCATCATTTTTGAACATGGGCTATAGCCCATACCGTACGGCATACTATAGCACGCCGTTTTTCATCATTTTTGAGGATTTGAAAAAAAAAAAAAAAAAAAAAAAACATGGGTTATAGCCCATCGTTTTTTGAAAATTTGAAAAAAATAAATAACCTTGTTTTTCATCATTTTTGAACATGGGCTATAGCCCATATCGTACGGCATACTATAGCACGCCGTTTTTCATCATTTTTGAGGATTTGAAAAAAATGAAGAAAAAAAAAACATGGGTTATAGCCCATCGTTTTTTGAAATTTTGAAAAAAAAAAAATTTACCTTGTTTTTCTTCATTTTTGAACATGGGCTATAGCCCATACCGTATGGCATACTATAGCACGCCGTTTTTCATCATTTTTGAGGATTTAAAAAAAATGAAAAAAAAACAAAACATGGGTTATAGCCCATCGTTTTTTGAAATTTTGAAGAAAAAAAAAAGAACTCGTTTTTCATCATTTTTGAACATGGGCTATAGCACATACCATACGGCATACTATAGCACGCCGTTTTTCATCATTTTTTAGGATTAAAAAGAAAAAAAAAAAAAAAAAAAACATGGGTTATAGCCCATCGTTTTTTGAAAATTTGAAAAAAATAAATAACCTTGTTTTTCATCATTTTTGAACATGGGCTATAGCCCATATCGTACGGCATACTATAGCACGCCGTTTTTCATCATTTTTGAGGATTTGAAAAAAATGAAGAAAAAAAAAACATGGGTTATAGCCCATCGTTTTTTGAAATTTTGAAAAAAAAAAAAGAACTCGTTTTTCATCATTTTTGAACATGGGCTATAGCCCATACCATACGGCATACTATAGCACGCCGTTTTTCATCATTTTTTAGGATTTGAAAAAAAAAAAAAACAAAAAAAACATGGGTTATAGCCCATCGTTTTTTGAAATTTTGAAAAAAAAAAATAACCTTGTTTTTCATCATTTTTGAACATGGGCTATAGCCCATATCGCACGGCATACTATAGCACGCCGTTTTTCATCATTTTTGAGGATTTGAAAAAAATGAAGAAAAAAAAAACATGGGTTATAGCCCATCGTTTTTTGAAATTTTGAAAAAAAAAATAACCTTGTTTTTCATCATTTTTGAACATGGGCTATAGCCCATACCATACGGCATACTATAGCACGCCGTTTTTCATCATTTTTGAGGATTTGAAAAAAAAAAAAAAAAAAAAAACATGGGTTATAGCCCATCGTTTTTTGAAATTTTGGAAAAAGAAATAACCTTGTTTTTCATCATTTTTGAACATGGGCTATAGCCCATACCGTATGGCATACTATAGCACGCCGTTTTTCATCATTTTTGAGGATTTGAAAAAAAATGAAAAAAAAACAAAACATGGGTTATAGCCCATCGTTTTTTGAAATTTTGAAAAAATAAATAACCTTGTTTTTCATCATTTTTGAACATGGGCTATAGCCCATACCGTACGGCATACTATAGCACGCCGTTTTTCATCATTTTTGAGGATTTGAAAAAAATGAAAAAAACAAAAAAAACATGGGTTATAGCCCATCGTTTTTTGAAATTTTGAAAAAAAAAGATGAACCTCGTTTTTCATCATTTTTGAACATGGGCTATAGCCCATACCGTACGGCATACTATAGCACGCCGTTTTTCATCATTTTTGAGTATTTGAAAAAAAATGAAAAAATGAAAAAAGATGGGTTATAGCCCATCGTTTTTTTAATTTTTTTTATTGTATAGCAGTGGCTCACAGCCTCAGCCTGATGACCTCAAAAGTCTCATATCTCCCCTGAGCCATAGGCAGTTGCTTTGGCTTAGTGGTTAAGATTTTGGCCTTCAGTGCAGGTGACCTGTGTTCGATTCCTGGGTGTTACACTCTGATGAACGTGATTCTATGTTCAACTTTTGATTCTTTCAACTTTACTATCTGAAGGCTAACATACAAAAGATCGCTTCAACAGTACAAAGAGGCAGATGTTACTGAGTGATGGTGTAGTAGGGGTTATTCCGCACAGAGAGTTCATTTTCAAATCCCACTCTTCCTAAAGTTTAATGCTAGTTATTGAGCTTCATTTACTGCTATTCTAGCAGTGGCTCACAGCCTCAGCCTCAGCCTCAGCCTCAGCCTGATTACCTCAAAACTCTAATTGTCGTAGTGGTTAAGATGTTGGCTTTCCACGTGGGAGACCAGGGTTCGATTCCCGGCTGTTACACTATCATATAAAAGAAGACCTCAACAGCGCTAAGAAACATCTGATTAATATGTTTCTGTGTTATTTAAACTTTACTAACTGAAGGCTAACGAACAAAAGATCACTTCAAAATTACCAGGAGACTTTGCCTGAGAGTGTCTGACTGATGGTGCAATGGTCTAATCATCAGGCTTTCAGTACAGACATTCCATGTTCAAGTCCTGTTCCTCCTACAGCTCAATGCTGCAGTCATTTGAACTTTTCAAGGCTTGAATAAAAAATAAAAACTCAAAAGCACCAGGAGACATGTGCTGAATGCCCAAAGGTGCCTTGGCGTAATGGTGTGGAGCGCTTGACCCGTTGCCTCTGCTACAGGCAGTTGGCAGGTTCAAGTCCCATGTCATGACATCAAGGTGCTGGAGGACCATCGGGAGAGGGTGCTCTCTCCCCCTGTTTCCTGAGATGTAACGGTTGGGGCTTATGTCTGAAAGAACCCTGTCCAGCTAACCTTTTACCATGAAAATGTCCAATTTAACATACTCTTACCACCTCTCAGTTTGCCCTTTTCCAACTGGCCTGGAAGCCAGACATAAAAGAGGGACTTTCCAACCAAGTTTTGGCCCAGTATGCAAATACACAGACTATTCTTTCTGTCAGATGATGGGCCAAATTGCTATTTTATTTTTAAACGTTTGACCTAATTCTTATCTGTAAAATTTTAGGTGGACAGGGTTCTTTCAAACATAACCCCCAACTGCTACTTTTCAGGAAACAGGGGGAGAGAGCACCGTCTCCCGATGGTCCTCACTAGTACCTTGCATGGGACTTGAACCTGCAGGCAGGTGGTAGCAGAGGCTACCGATCAAGCACACCACACCATTGAGCTAAGGCACCTTGGGGCAATCAGCAGATGTCTCCTGGTGCTTATGAGTTTTTATTTTTTATTCTAGCCTTGAAAAGTTGAAATTACTGCAGCATTGGTTGAGTATTAGTTTTGAACCAGTAACCTTTGGATTATGAACCTCAGATTTATCTTTTGAGCCACATCGGCATGTAAGGTACAATCGGGAACTTATATTTAACCAGCCGTTTAGAATTTAGATGGACAGTGAAAATGTTCTTCAGGAGAATTGAACCCGGAATGTTCTGCTTATAAACCCCAGGTTTATCTACGGCGCCACACTGGCATGTGAGGTACAATCGGGAACTTATATTTAACCATCCGTTTAGAATTTAGATGGACAGTTCTGTTTATAAACGTCTAAAACAAGTCTAAAAATAGACGTGTTTTAGACGTCTGTTTTGAGGATATGAAAAAAAACAAAAAAAACATGGGTTATAGCCCATCGTTTTTTGAAACTTTGAAAAAAAAAAAAAACTCGTTTTTCATCATTTTTGAACATGGGCTATAGCCCATACCGTACGGCATACTATAGCACGCCGTTTTTCATCATTTTTGAGGATTTGAAAAAAAAAAAAAAAAAAAAAAAACATGGGTTATAGCCCATCGTTTTTTGAAAATTTGAAAAAAATAAATAACCTTGTTTTTCATCATTTTTGAACATGGGCTATAGCCCATATCGTACGGCATACTATAGCACGCCGTTTTTCATCATTTTTGAGGATTTGAAAAAAATGAAGAAAAAAAAAACATGGGTTATAGCCCATCGTTTTTTGAAATTTTGAAAAAAAAAAAATTAACCTTGTTTTTCTTCATTTTTGAACATGGGCTATAGCCCATACCGTATGGCATACTATAGCACGCCGTTTTTCATCATTTTTGAGGATTTAAAAAAAATGAAAAAAAAAAAAAACATGGGTTATAGCCCATCGTTTTTTGAAATTTTGAAGAAAAAAAAAAGAACTCGTTTTTCATCATTTTTGAACATGGGCTATAGCACATACCATACGGCATACTATAGCACGCCGTTTTTCATCATTTTTTAGGATTAAAAAAAAAAAAAAAAAAAAAAAACATGGGTTATAGCCCATCGTTTTTTGAAAATTTGAAAAAAATAAATAACCTTGTTTTTCATCATTTTTGAACATGGGCTATAGCCCATATCGTACGGCATACTATAGCACGCCGTTTTTCATCATTTTTGAGGATTTGAAAAAAATGAAGAAAAAAAAAACATGGGTTATAGCCCATCGTTTTTTGAAATTTTGAAAAAAAAAATAACCTTGTTTTTCATCATTTTTGAACATGGGCTATAGCCCATACCATACGGCATACTATAGCACGCCGTTTTTCATCATTTTTGAGGATTTGAAAAAAAAAAAAAAAAAAAAAACATGGGTTATAGCCCATCGTTTTTTGAAATTTTGGAAAAAGAAATAACCTTGTTTTTCATCATTTTTGAACATGGGCTATAGCCCATACCGTATGGCATACTATAGCACGCCGTTTTTCATCATTTTTGAGGATTTGAAAAAAAATGAAAAAAAAAAAAAACATGGGTTATAGCCCATCGTTTTTTGAAATTTTGAAAAAATAAATAACCTTGTTTTTCATCATTTTTGAACATGGGCTATAGCCCATACCGTACGGCATACTATAGCACGCCGTTTTTCATCATTTTTGAGGATTTGAAAAAAATGAAAAAAACAAAAAAAACATGGGTTATAGCCCATCGTTTTTTGAAATTTTGAAAAAAAAAGATGAACCTCGTTTTTCATCATTTTTGAACATGGGCTATAGCCCATACCGTACGGCATACTATAGCACGCCGTTTTTCATCATTTTTGAGTATTTGAAAAAAAATGAAAAAATGAAAAAAGATGGGTTATAGCCCATCGTTTTTTTAATTTTTTTTATTGTATAGCAGTGGCTCACAGCCTCAGCCTGATGACCTCAAAAGTCTCATATCTCCCCTGAGCCATAGGCAGTTGCTTTGGCTTAGTGGTTAAGATTTTGGCCTTCAGTGCAGGTGACCTGTGTTCGATTCCTGGGTGTTACACTCTGATGAACGTGATTCTATGTTCAACTTTTGATTCTTTCAACTTTACTATCTGAAGGCTAACATACAAAAGATCGCTTCAACAGTACAAAGAGGCAGATGTTACTGAGTGATGGTGTAGTAGGGGTTATTCCGCACAGAGAGTTCATTTTCAAATCCCACTCTTCCTAAAGTTTAATGCTAGTTATTGAGCTTCATTTACTGCTATTCTAGCAGTGGCTCACAGCCTCAGCCTCAGCCTGATTACCTCAAAACTCTAATTGTCGTAGTGGTTAAGATGTTGGCTTTCCACGTGGGAGACCAGGGTTCGATTCCCGGCTGTTACACTATCATATAAAAGAAGACCTCAACAGCGCTAAGAAACATCTGATTAATATGTTTCTGTGTTATTTAAACTTTACTAACTGAAGGCTAACGAACAAAAGATCACTTCAAAATTACCAGGAGACTTTGCCTGAGAGTGTCTGACTGATGGTGCAATGGTCTAATCATCAGGCTTTCAGTACAGACATTCCATGTTCAAGTCCTGTTCCTCCTACAGCTCAATGCTGCAGTCATTTGAACTTTTCAAGGCTTGAATAAAAAATAAAAACTCAAAAGCACCAGGAGACATGTGCTGAATGCCCAAAGGTGCCTTGGCGTAATGGTGTGGAGCGCTTGACCCGTTGCCTCTGCTACAGGCAGTTGGCAGGTTCAAGTCCCATGTCATGACATCAAGGTGCTGGAGGACCATCGGGAGAGGGTGCTCTCTCCCCCTGTTTCCTGAGATGTAACGGTTGGGGCTTATGTCTGAAAGAACCCTGTCCAGCTAACCTTTTACCATGAAAATGTCCAATTTAACATACTCTTACCACCTCTCAGTTTGCCCTTTTCCAACTGGCCTGGAAGCCAGACATAAAAGAGGGACTTTCCAACCAAGTTTTGGCCCAGTATGCAAATACACAGACTATTCTTTCTGTCAGATGATGGGCCAAATTGCTATTTTATTTTTAAACGTTTGACCTAATTCTTATCTGTAAAATTTTAGGTGGACAGGGTTCTTTCAAACATAACCCCCAACTGCTACTTTTCAGGAAACAGGGGGAGAGAGCACCGTCTCCCGATGGTCCTCACTAGTACCTTGCATGGGACTTGAACCTGCAGGCAGGTGGTAGCAGAGGCTACCGATCAAGCACACCACACCATTGAGCTAAGGCACCTTGGGGCAATCAGCAGATGTCTCCTGGTGCTTATGAGTTTTTATTTTTTATTCTAGCCTTGAAAAGTTGAAATTACTGCAGCATTGGTTGAGTATTAGTTTTGAACCAGTAACCTTTGGATTATGAACCTCAGATTTATCTTTTGAGCCACATCGGCATGTAAGGTACAATCGGGAACTTATATTTAACCAGCCGTTTAGAATTTAGATGGACAGTGAAAATGTTCTTCAGGAGAATTGAACCCGGAATGTTCTGCTTATAAACCCCAGGTTTATCTACGGCGCCACACTGGCATGTGAGGTACAATCGGGAACTTATATTTAACCATCCGTTTAGAATTTAGATGGACAGTTCTGTTTATAAACGTCTAAAACAAGTCTAAAAATAGACGTGTTTTAGACGTCTGTTTTGAGGATATGAAAAAAAACAAAAAAAACATGGGTTATAGCCCATCGTTTTTTGAAACTTTGAAAAAAAAAAAAAACTCGTTTTTCATCATTTTTGAACATGGGCTATAGCCCATACCGTACGGCATACTATAGCACGCCGTTTTTCATCATTTTTGAGGATTTGAAAAAAAAAAAAAAAAAAAAAAAAACATGGGTTATAGCCCATCGTTTTTTGAAAATTTGAAAAAAATAAATAACCTTGTTTTTCATCATTTTTGAACATGGGCTATAGCCCATATCGTACGGCATACTATAGCACGCCGTTTTTCATCATTTTTGAGGATTTGAAAAAAATGAAGAAAAAAAAAACATGGGTTATAGCCCATCGTTTTTTGAAATTTTGAAAAAAAAAAAATTAACCTTGTTTTTCTTCATTTTTGAACATGGGCTATAGCCCATACCGTATGGCATACTATAGCACGCCGTTTTTCATCATTTTTGAGGATTTAAAAAAAATGAAAAAAAAAAAAACATGGGTTATAGCCCATCGTTTTTTGAAATTTTGAAGAAAAAAAAAAGAACTCGTTTTTCATCATTTTTGAACATGGGCTATAGCACATACCATACGGCATACTATAGCACGCCGTTTTTCATCATTTTTTAGGATTAAAAAAAAAAAAAAAAAAAAAAAAACATGGGTTATAGCCCATCGTTTTTTGAAAATTTGAAAAAAATAAATAACCTTGTTTTTCATCATTTTTGAACATGGGCTATAGCCCATATCGTACGGCATACTATAGCACGCCGTTTTTCATCATTTTTGAGGATTTGAAAAAAATGAAAAAAAAAAAACATGGGTTATAGCCCATCGTTTTTTGAAATTTTGAAAAAAAAAAAAGAACTCGTTTTTCATCATTTTTGAACATGGGCTATAGCCCATACCATACGGCATACTATAGCACGCCGTTTTTCATCATTTTTTAGGATTTGAAAAAAAAAAAAAAAAAAAAAAACATGGGTTATAGCCCATCGTTTTTTGAAATTTTGAAAAAAAAAATAACCTTGTTTTTCATCATTTTTGAACATGGGCTATAGCCCATATCGCACGGCATACTATAGCACGCCGTTTTTCATCATTTTTGAGGATTTGAAAAAAATGAAGAAAAAAAAAACATGGGTTATAGCCCATCGTTTTTTGAAATTTTGAAAAAAAAAATAACCTTGTTTTTCATCATTTTTGAACATGGGCTATAGCCCATACCATACGGCATACTATAGCACGCCGTTTTTCATCATTTTTGAGGATTTGAAAAAAAAAAAAAAAAAAAAAAACATGGGTTATAGCCCATCGTTTTTTGAAATTTTGGAAAAAGAAATAACCTTGTTTTTCATCATTTTTGAACATGGGCTATAGCCCATACCGTATGGCATACTATAGCACGCCGTTTTTCATCATTTTTGAGGATTTGAAAAAAAATGAAAAAAAAAAAAAACATGGGTTATAGCCCATCGTTTTTTGAAATTTTGAAAAAATAAATAACCTTGTTTTTCATCATTTTTGAACATGGGCTATAGCCCATACCGTACGGCATACTATAGCACGCCGTTTTTCATCATTTTTGAGGATTTGAAAAAAATGAAAAAAACAAAAAAAACATGGGTTATAGCCCATCGTTTTTTGAAATTTTGAAAAAAAAAGATGAACCTCGTTTTTCATCATTTTTGAACATGGGCTATAGCCCATACCGTACGGCATACTATAGCACGCCGTTTTTCATCATTTTTGAGTATTTGAAAAAAAATGAAAAAATGAAAAAAGATGGGTTATAGCCCATCGTTTTTTTAATTTTTTTTATTGTATAGCAGTGGCTCACAGCCTCAGCCTGATGACCTCAAAAGTCTCATATCTCCCCTGAGCCATAGGCAGTTGCTTTGGCTTAGTGGTTAAGATTTTGGCCTTCAGTGCAGGTGACCTGTGTTCGATTCCTGGGTGTTACACTCTGATGAACGTGATTCTATGTTCAACTTTTGATTCTTTCAACTTTACTATCTGAAGGCTAACATACAAAAGATCGCTTCAACAGTACAAAGAGGCAGATGTTACTGAGTGATGGTGTAGTAGGGGTTATTCCGCACAGAGAGTTCATTTTCAAATCCCACTCTTCCTAAAGTTTAATGCTAGTTATTGAGCTTCATTTACTGCTATTCTAGCAGTGGCTCACAGCCTCAGCCTCAGCCTGATTACCTCAAAACTCTAATTGTCGTAGTGGTTAAGATGTTGGCTTTCCACGTGGGAGACCAGGGTTCGATTCCCGGCTGTTACACTATCATATAAAAGAAGACCTCAACAGCGCTAAGAAACATCTGATTAATATGTTTCTGTGTTATTTAAACTTTACTAACTGAAGGCTAACGAACAAAAGATCACTTCAAAATTACCAGGAGACTTTGCCTGAGAGTGTCTGACTGATGGTGCAATGGTCTAATCATCAGGCTTTCAGTACAGACATTCCATGTTCAAGTCCTGTTCCTCCTACAGCTCAATGCTGCAGTCATTTGAACTTTTCAAGGCTTGAATAAAAAATAAAAACTCAAAAGCACCAGGAGACATGTGCTGAATGCCCAAAGGTGCCTTGGTGTAATGGTGTGGAGCGCTTGACCCGTTGCCTCTGCTACAGGCAGTTGGCAGGTTCAAGTCCCATGTCATGACATCAAGGTGCTGGAGGACCATCGGGAGAGGGTGCTCTCTCCCCCTGTTTCCTGAGATGTAACGGTTGGGGCTTATGTCTGAAAGAACCCTGTCCAGCTAACCTTTTACCATGAAAATGTCCAATTTAACATACTCTTACCACCTCTCAGTTTGCCCTTTTCCAACTGGCCTGGAAGCCAGACATAAAAGAGGGACTTTCCAACCAAGTTTTGGCCGAGTATGCAAATACACAGACTATTCTTTCTGTCAGATGATGGGCCAAATTGCTATTTTATTTTTAAACGTTTGACCTAATTCTTATCTGTAAAATTTTAGGTGGACAGGGTTCTTTCAAACATAACCCCCAACTGCTACTTTTCAGGAAACAGGGGGAGAGAGCACCGTCTCCCGATGGTCCTCACTAGTACCTTGCATGGGACTTGAACCTGCAGGCAGGTGGTAGCAGAGGCTACCGATCAAGCACACCACACCATTGAGCTAAGGCACCTTGGGGCAATCAGCAGATGTCTCCTGGTGCTTATGAGTTTTTATTTTTTATTCTAGCCTTGAAAAGTTGAAATTACTGCAGCATTGGTTGAGTATTAGTTTTGAACCAGTAACCTTTGGATTATGAACCTCAGATTTATCTTTTGAGCCACATCGGCATGTAAGGTACAATCGGGAACTTATATTTAACCAGCCGTTTAGAATTTAGATGGACAGTGAAAATGTTCTTCAGGAGAATTGAACCCGGAATGTTCTGCTTATAAACCCCAGGTTTATCTACGGTGCCACACTGGCATGTGAGGTACAATCGGGAACTTATATTTAACCATCCGTTTAGAATTTAGATGGACAGTTCTGTTTATAAACGTCTAAAACAAGTCTAAAAATAGCCGTGTTTTAGACGTCTGTTTTGAGGATATGAAAAAAAAAAAAAAAAACATGGGTTATAGCCCATCGTTTTTTGAAACTTTGAAAAAAAAAAATAACCTTGTTTTTCATCATTTTTGAACATGGGCTATAGCCCATACCGTACGGCATACTATAGCACGCCGTTTTTCATCATTTTTGAGGATTTGAAAAAAAAAAAAAAAAAAAAAAACATGGGTTATAGCCCATCGTTTTTTGAAATTTTGGAAAAAAAAATAACCTTGTTTTTCATCATTTTTGAACATGGGCTATAGCCCATATCGTACGGCATACTATAGCACGCCGTTTTTCATCATTTTTGAGGATTTGAAAAAAATGAAGAAAAAAAAAACATGGGTTATAGCCCATCGTTTTTTGAAATTTTGAAGAAAAAAAAAAGAACTTGTTTTTCATCATTTTTGAACATGGGCTATAGCCCATACCGTACGGCATACTATAGCACGCCGTTTTTCATCATTTTTGAGGATTTGAAAAAAATGAAAAAAATGAAAAAGACATGGGTTATAGCCCATCGTTTTTTGAAATTTTGAAAAAAAAAGATGAACCTCGTTTTTCATCATTTTTGAACATGGGCTATAGCCCATATCGTACGGCATACTATAGCACGCCGTTTTTCATCATTTTTGAGGATTTGAAAAAAATGAAGAAAAAAAAAACATGGGTTATAGCCCATCGTTTTTTGAAATTTTGAAGAAAAAAAAAAAACTCGTTTTTCATCATTTTTGAACATGGGCTATAGCCCATACCATACGGCATACTATAGCACGCCGTTTTTCATCATTTTTGAGGATTTGGAAAAAATGAAAAAAAAACAAAAAAACATGGGTTATAGCCCATCGTTTTTTGAAATTTTGAAAAAAAAAGATGAACCTCGTTTTTCATCATTTTTGAACATGGGCTATAGCCCATACCGTACGGCATACTATAGCACGCCGTTTTTCATCATTTTTGAGTATTTGAAAAAAAATGAAAAAATGAAAAAAGATGGGTTATAGCCCATCGTTTTTTTTAATTTTTTTATTGTATAGCAGTGGCTCACAGCCTCAGCCTGATGACCTCAAAAGTCTCATATCTCCCCTGAGCCATAGGCAGTTGCTTTGGCTTAGTGGTTAAGATGTTGGCCTTCAGTGCAGGTGACCTGTGTTCGATTCCTGGGTGTTACACTCTGATGAACGTGATTCTATGTTCAACTTTTGATTCTTTCAACTTTACTATCTGAAGGCTAACATACAAAAGATCGCTTCAACAGTACAAAGAGGCAGATGTTACTGAGTGATGGTGTAGTAGGGGTTATTCCGCACAGAGAGTTCATTTTCAAATCCCACTCTTCCTAAAGTTTAATGCTAGTTATTGAGCTTCATTTACTGCTATTCTAGCAGTGGCTCACAGCCTCAGCCTCAGCCTCAGCCTCAGCCTCAGCCTCAGCCTGATTACCTCAAAACTCTAATTGTCGTAGTGGTTAAGATGTTGGCTTTCCACGTGGGAGACCAGGGTTCGATTCCCGGCTGTTACACTATCATATAAAAGAAGACCTCAACAGCGCTAAGAAACATCTGATTAATATGTTTCTGTGTTATTTAAACTTTACTAACTGAAGGCTAACGAACAAAAGATCACTTCAAAATTACCAGGAGACTTTGCCTGAGAGTGTCTGACTGATGGTGCAATGGTCTAATCATCAGGCTTTCAGTACAGACATTCCATGTTCAAGTCCTGTTCCTCCTACAGCTCAATGCTGCAGTCATTTGAACTTTTCAAGGCTTGAATAAAAAATAAAAACTCAAAAGCACCAGGAGACATGTGCTGAATGCCCAAAGGTGCCTTGGCGTAATGGTGTGGAGCGCTTGACCCGTTGCCTCTGCTACAGGCAGTTGGCAGGTTCAAGACCCATGTCATGACATCAAGGTGCTGGAGGACCATCGGGAGACGGTGCTCTCTCCCCCTGTTTCCTGAGATGTAACGGTTGGGGCTTATGTCTGAAAGAACCCTGTCCAGCTAACCTTTTACCATGAAAATGTCCAATTTAACATACTCTTACCACCTCTCAGTTTGCCCTTTTCCAACTGGCCTGGAATCCAGACATAAAAGAGGGACTTTCCAACCAAGTTTTGGGCCACCAATCAGGGCCCAGTATGCAAATACACAGACTATTCTGTCTGTCAGATGATGGGCCAAATTGCTATTTTATTTTTAAACGTTTGACCTAATTCTTATCTGTAAAATTTTAGGTGGACAGGGTTCTTTCAAACATAACCCCCAACTGCTACTTTTCAGGAAACAGGGGGAGAGAGCTCCGTCTCCCGATGGTCCTCACTAGTACCTTGCATGGGACTTGAACCTGCCAGAGGCAGGAGGTAGCAGAGGCAACCGATCAAGCACACCACACCATTGAGCTAAGGCACCTTGGGGCAACACTTGGGGCAATCAGCACATGTCTCCTGGTGCTTATGAGTTTTTATTTTTTATTCTAGCCTTGAAAAGTTCAAATTACTGCAGCATTGGTTGAGTATTAGTTTTGAACCAGTAACCTTTGGATTATGAACCTCAGATTTATCTTTTGAACCACATTGGCATGTAAGGTACAACCGGGAACTTATATTTAACCAGCCGTTTAGAATTTAGATGGACAGTGAAAATGTTCTTCAGGAGAGTTGAACCCGGAATGTTCTGCTTATAAACCCCAGGTTTATCTAGTGTGCCACACTGGTATGTCAGGTACAATCGGGAACTTATATTTAACCATCCGTTTAGAATTTAGATGGACAGTGAAAATGTTCTTCAGGAGACTAGAACCCTGAATGTTCTGTTTATAAACGTCTAAAACAAGTCTAAAAATAGACGTGTTTTAGACGTCTATTTTTAGACGTTTTTTAGACGTCTATTTTTAGAAGTTTTTTATCCCATTTTTAGACGCACGTCTAATAGCCGGCTATTGCTCAGTGGGATGGTAAAAAAATTATGAAAAACGAGGATTAAAAAATAAATAAATAAAACAATGGGCTATAATCCATCGTTTTTTTCTTTTCTTTTTCATTTCTTTCAAATCCTCAAAAATGATGAAAAACGGCATGCTATAGTATGCCGTACGGTATGGGCTATAGCCCATGGTCAAAAATGATGAAAAACGAGGATAATTTTTTTTCATCATTTTTGACCATGGGCTATAGCCCATACCGTATGGCATACTATAGCACGCCGTTTTTCATCATTTTGGACCAACGTCTAAAAATTGAAGTCTAAAACACGTCTATTTTTAGACGTGTTTTAGACGTCTATTTTTAGACGTTTTTTATCCCATTTTTAGACCCTCGTCTAATAGCCCATATCGTACGGCATACTGTAGCACGCCGTTTTTCATCATTTTTGAGGATTTGAAAAGAATGAAAAAAGAAAACGATGGGTTATAGCCCATCGTTTTTTGAATTATTGATTTCTTTTTTTTATCCTCGTTTTTCATCATTTCTGACTATGGGCTATAGCCCATACCGTACGGCATACTATAGCACGCCATTTTTCATCATTTTTGAGGATTTGAAAGAAATGAATCTCGTTTTACATCATTTTTGACCATCCCACTAAACAATAGCCGGCTATTAGACGTGCGTCTAAAAATGGGATAAAAAACGTCTAAAAAGGAGCTAAGCCCGGCTGTGATGTCAAGATGACAACTCGACGAGGAAGGGGAAATGGCTTCCACCACAGAACACAACGGTTTAGGATGAGGAAATGTGTATTCGTTATACATTACAACCGGGTCGATGACGTCCCCGACGCGTTCATTGCGGTCTTATCACTGGAATTATAATGAATAAAAAGGTGTTACAAACACACGAGCTATAGTGATTGGCTGATTGCTGGCGAAGACGGCTATGTGCAGATCCCCAACGGAAGACATGTCAGCGGCCACTGTTTTCATGGCGGTCCCTCGATAATGTGATTCGTTTGTTAGTTCATAATATGAAGAAGGATTTATGGTTTTATGGCGATTGGCATATATGGGCTGCGGGCAAGTCGATGCACTTCTTAGGCTGCGTAGTGCGTTCAATCATTTTCCGAGAACGAGAGAGAGACAGACCCCGGGGGGTCTGTCTCTCTCTCGTTCTCGGAAAATCCATCCACCTCCTCGGGAGAAACCATGTAGAAACAGGAGGGGAGGGGGAATCGAGTGTTACTCTTCTATTCACACACACTAGATCATGGGCGCGTCCATTTTAGATCCCCTGACATATACACGTAAAGGAAGCCTCTTTTCATGAGGGGGGGGGGGGGGGGGGGGGGGCTTTTTTCCCCCCTCTTTTTTCAGGATCACATACCCGGAACTTTGAAGATGCGATCGGAGTTACATTATATGTTGTCCGGGCACATAGAAAGATGAACTAAAGTATTCAATAAAAAAAGCTATAAATGCGTATAGATACGTGATATGCACATGGCGATCGTCTGACAAATGACGTATAGATACTGACCCCGCAAACGATCTGTTAAGGCCCAATCAGATCCCAGTTCAAACCCATATAGGCAAACACAGGTGGCGCACACATGGTTCTGAAATAAAATGGCCCATTTGGATACCACCTAAGATCCAGTTAGAAACCCATAAGCCCATATGGGCTAACACGGGTGGGCCCTTTGTGAAAACTGGGTGCACGGCCCACTTGGAACCCATGTCCATAGCCCATGTCAAAACCCAATTGGGCCCAGATGGACATGTTAGCTGGGACTATAGCAATGATTACTGTCACAATATAGAGCTACACAGTTACTGAACACACACTCTATAGCAATGACTACTGTCAGGGCCGGTTCTAGGCATAAGCAATATAAGCGGTCGCTTATGGCCACAACCACTGAAGGGGCCACATCACAGGGAGAATACTTTTTTTTATATGCATCCCCTATCCCATACATGGGCTACTGGCGGCCTGGGGGCCACATGTGTCCCCCACCTTCACTTAATGCGACCCACAGGTTAATATAACTGGTGGCCACATGTGGTCCCCACCTTCACTTAATGCGGCCCGCAGGTTAATATCAACTGGTGGCCACATGTGGCCCTCACCTTCACTTAATGCAGCCCGCAGGTTAATATCAACTGGTGGCCACATGTGGCCCCCACCTTCACTCAATGGGGCCCGCAGGTTAACATCAACTGGTGGCCACATGTGGCCCCCACCTTCACTTAATGCAGCCCGCAGGTTAATATCAACTGGTGGCCACATGTGGCCCCCACCTTCACTTAATGCGACCCACAGGTTAATATCAACTGGTGGCCACATGTGGGCCCCACCTTCACTCAATGGGGCCCGCAGGTTAACATCAACTGGTGGCCACATGTGGCCCCCACCTTCACTTAATGCAGCCCGCAAGTTAATATCAACTGGTGGCCACATGTGGCCCCCACCTTCACTTAATGCGGCCCGCAGGTTAATATCGGAATATTGATATATTATTGATTTCAGCTGTTACAATTCCAAACATGCAACCCGCTTTAATTACTTCAGTCTATATTAGTAGCTTAATGATTAGTAATGACTAGTTTTTATGTCCAATGTATTTGCATTTAAGTTCATAAAGTTAACATAAGAACATATAAATGTATTTGAAATTAAATAAAAATGTAAATTTTCAAGATTCCAATTCAGAAATACCGGTAGCTAAAAATAATTCAGGATTCCAATAAAATAATTGCAAAAATAGCATAGCTCAAAACACGTCGCAGTTTGAGCTTGTAGATCAGCAATTTGACTATATGCATTGTGGCCCTCTGGAGTGAGTGATGTGACATATAGAAGCCCTCTCCATCATCAAAGTTGCCCACCACTGCCCTATCCAAAAAACTGTTATTAGATCTCACACAAGACACAATAGAATAATTTTAATAATATGCCACATGCAGTTGAATGCAAGTTGCAAATTGCATTATGCAATCAATACACTTGTGGCCCACTGCCCACAGGTGAAATGGTTTTGCAGTCGATTGCAGTTGGTTGATTGAATTGATGGCAATAGCAGAGTAAAGTTGTGTGTAGTTCTTTATAGATCTAACCTCTTAATTTTTATTTCAAAGTGCACCAGATGAAAGGATTTTCAGCACAAATTTACATTTTTTTCAGTACAAATTTACAGGGATTTTTGTCCAGTGTCCACTTTAGTCTGGAAATGGAATATTTTTTACCTCCGCCCTCACTAGATGGCATACCAATTTTCTTTTTACACCTCTGCTGCTTAGCGGAGGGTGTGATGTTGTAGAGGTCTCCCCGAACGCGTGCGTATGTCACACTACACTAGTTGAAACGTCCACCGGAAGTCTTATATTTGCTAGTTTAGATTTGCCAAAAAGACACTGGCTAGTCTCAGCCATGCGTTCTGCCTTGCAGAGACAATCAAATCATTTCCCCTCCCTTCTAAGCTAGCAAAACACCAGATTAATGAAATAATTGAAACATGAGAACAGCATGCATTTGAAGCTGATCAAGTTCACACAAGAACTGATCCATTCAAATAATTTGGTCCTTTAATTATACAAAATTGCAAATTGTAAAAGGACATTCAGGGAAGCACACTTATTTATACCGCATTCTACAACCATGTCACTCACCAATTTTCAAATTCAAAACAATGCATTGCATTCAATCAATGCACCAATCTTGTCTAATTCAAGTAAAATGTATTTAAAGCATTTGCACTCATGTTACACTGGTTTTATAATATCTAGTAACTAAATATGGGTTTCATTTACTGTATTACTGTATTCTCATTAAAGGTATATTCAGTGATTTCACCCTACTATAGAGTGTGCTGGCCATATAAGGAGGTCCTCCCTGTCCCCAGTTAACCCCTGGGGGTCAAAAAACCTTAGGTTTCGTTTTTGACTCTCTATCCTGATTGGACGAAAGGCTGGGTCCCACAGCCAAAAACGAAACCTACGGTTTTTTGAGTGAAATCACTGAATATACCTTTAAATAGATGTCATTACTTACTACTCAAGCAGCCATGCAGTGTATTCCAGTTACTCAACTAGCACTGCTAGTTTTTATATTAGCCATACGGTTGACCACCAGGGGGCATATGGTGACCGCATGGCTGCAGCCTAGCTGCCGGCCTGCCTGCTATATCCCCCCCCCCCCCCCCCCCTCTGGGGATATCTCTGGCACATATTTTTTAGATGGGGGGGTCAAATATAGATATAGATTTTCAATTAGGGGTCCTTCATATGAAAAAGTCTGAGATCCACTAGTAGGATAGATGATGAGCAGTTGAGCAGTGCCAGAGTTCGCAGCCAAAGGGGGGGGGATCACTTGCATTCACTTAAATAAATCACTGAATCAAAATGTCATCCTTCAAGGAATATTTCACCATCAAGAAATTCAAAAATTCTACTCTGGTAAAATAAAATAAACAATTCAATTACACTGACAGCCAATTTGCCTAATTAACAATGCTGTACCATAAAAAGAACATCCAAATGAAAGTTAGATTGACACACACACACGCACGCACGCACACACACACGTACGCACACACACACACACACACACACACACACACACACACACACACACACACACACACACACATACACGCACGCGCACACACACGCGCACTGGGAAGGAAGGCTGGTCCCTTTTGGTTTTGTCTAATGAGGTCAGACACATTCTGATGATCGGTCTCAAGAGGTTTTTGATGGCTTGATGGTTGGTCATCATCGTGACCTTTAGCCCAGCCCAACATCCAGTGACATCATGACCACGAACCCAAGAATGGAAGTCCAGGACGCCAGCTTCCCATTTCCACTGAAAGAGGGAGAAATTCTTTAATATCAAGTAGGCCTATGTGCTGTGTAAATTGAGGTTATAGTCAGGTTCATAATGGTACAGTAAAAATATATAAATGTAAATGGTAAATAGAATGAAAACACTATTAAAAATAGTCTTTCATACTGTATAGCCACATCTGTCAATCATTTGCTCTGTCCCCTCATCTACGCTGTAGGTGGATGGATGAATGAGGGAACAGAGCAATAGATTGTATGGCAGTGGTTTCTCCAAAGTGGGGTCCAGGCAGGGACCCTCAGGGTTTGGATTCTGAGAGTTATGGTGTTTCTTAAAATGTATACATTGAGAACCACTGTTCTCTGTAAATAGATTCCTCCAGCTACCCACCAACCCAACTACCATCTCTCCATCAGTTAAAAAACAACAGACAATCCGGGGACTCGAGAGTAAAAAGGAGAAACAGCCTTTATATACTGTATTAATATATTAAAGTCTAACTCATGTTGATTAGATGATGTAATGGTGATGTTAAACAAACTGCCAAAACAAACATTAAATTATCTTTATTGTTAATGGCATTTAATGTTTGTGTTAGGGGCAATATGGCGTAAAAAACATTGTCAATGGTGTTTTTAAAACAAACATTGAACTAAAAACATATAGGAGGGGCTAGCACCCCTCAAAATGCAACTGCCAACATGTTTCCACCTCTGAAGGTCTTCATCGGGGAGAAAATGTTATGGTCCTTCACCTGACTTGAGCCTCGGGTATGATGTCGTCAACCACCACGTAGACCATCGCCCCGGCAGCAAACGCCAGAGCATATGGCAACAGAGGTTCCGCCAAAACCACGGCAACGGCACCCAGCATCCCTGCGATGGGCTCTACCATTCCGCTCAGCTGGCCGTACCTGAGGTTCAGAGAGACAGTAGTTCACACACGTACAGCCAGCAAACACCACCACTTTTTACTGCATTCTGCCTGAACTACCCCGAACCGTACCTTTATTCCAGGCCTAAATGGTAGAGTCAAGAATGGCTGAATTAAATCTCTCTCAACAGAATAACTATTTGGTCGAGAGAAGAGATTCTCCAAACAATTCCCCTGCAGAATTATTTGGCAAGCCTTCACCAAAGAATTATGTAACTGTAATCTAACTGACACAAAAATTAATGAAAACTAAACTAAGCCTTTTCAAAAACTAAACTAAACTAGTACACCTGCTTTAAACCACATTAAAACTAAATTTCGAAATTAAATTTCGAAATTAAATAAAACTAAAATAACATCGACAAACTCACACATACCAGAAAGATTTCCATGTTGACATCCCAGAACCACGCAGGGGCAGGCTAACTGCTAAGCCTTCTGGGAAATTCTGGATACCAATTCCGATAGCCAAGTTTCTGAACAGGGGAAAAGTGAAATAATACCTAAAGTTTCAGATCACAGTTTCACAATGTAATTTAGCACCCAATTTAGCAAGTATATATTCTACAAACCTTTAAATTATTTGCAGTGAAAGTAGAAACGTACAACATATTGATAAAGTAAATCTCAGTGCTCACTGGTTTTTCGGTATACAAGGACACAGCAACACAGTGGATCTCAATTATAGTGTGGCGGTTACTTTTACTTTTATGCATGTGTATGTTAATTAAAAGCATGTGCCTTCTTAACATAAATTAAACAAATTCTTCCATGCCAGAAATAACATCTTTGACTTATACTGTGAAGCACACACACTGCTGATTCTGGACAACCTAGACTCGTAAGCATAAATCCAGTGTGTGGAAGTGGAAGGCAAAGGGAGGGAGATGTTCAATTACAACATTTACAAGACAACGGTCAGAATAGGTGGCATGGACATTTTGTCAGCCATAAGTGTTTAGGGTGTATATTGTAATCTTAATAATATCGATATGAAGCAGCAATAAATCTCTAGTCTAAACCAGCCTCAACAGAAGAGTTGTAGGTAATCAGAATCTGCTCGTAATTCACACATAAAAGTCAAAGCCAGCCTGGTCCCTAACACTGTCCTTGACAATTTCTCCAATAGCAACAGCAAACATTATTTTACGATGCATTTTTATGCATTTACACTTGGCTTCAACCAAAATCATAAGTTAGATATTTTAGTTCCTTTCCATGATATGTAGGGTTATGTAAACATTTGATTTTCAACTGAAACATTTTCAGGGAATCTGAACAATGGAAGACTAGCAAATATTCTTTATAATAATGCTCCATGCTTGCGTGAACGCAGCGCACATGTTTCAAGGACACCCCACCCACTGCTTGCTGGGTGCGCAGCGTTAGTCCCAATATTTCTATATTGGGATATATTACTACCCCACAGTGTTGATTTCGTCGACTAAAACTAAGATGAAAAATGTTCGTCGACTACCTTTTTCCACTGACGAAAACTACATGGAAACTAAATAAAAACTAAGCTATGATGACTATGACTAAAACTAAGACTAAATATACTGACAATTTCATCAACAAATAAAAACTAGACTAAAATGTTAGGAAGGGACTAGTGGACAAGAGATCCAGTATAAGTCATTTTACACTTGGTTGCATGCTGAAATTAGCCGATCTACAAGCTCACAACACGTCGCAGCACGACGCGTTGTGAGCTTGTAGATCGGCTATTTTCAGCAAGTGTAAAAACAGTCATTAAAACGGCATCATGGCCCGCCAAAATACATTTCAGTCGACTAAATCAACTGTAAATTTAGTCGACTAAAATCTTATGATATTTAGTCGACTAAAACTAGACTAACACTAAAACATTCCGGGTGACTAAAATGTGACTAAAACTAAATGTAAACTTGCTGCCAAAAACAACACTGCTAAGCGCCCTAAGCGCACGCGGAATCCCCGGGTGAGTCTTAACCGGACACGTATGTTGGACTAACGTGTGCCCCCCTGCTACAACCTCCTGAGCAGTGCCAAAATGGGTTGTCTGACTGAAACCCAGCTGTCGCGCATGGAAAATAATCTAGAAGCCATGAAATATATATATATATATATATATGACACGCAGTGTTAATTTTGACAGCAAATTCAAATTGTGATTTAGTCTCAGTCTTTTGAATAACACACCATTTAGTTTTAGTCCTATATTAGTCATCTGAAATTGTTTAATCTTAGTCGACTAAATATCAAAATATTAGTATTTTTAGTCTTAGTCATGCTAGTGTTCATTTTGTAAGTTTTTTGTTAGTTTAGTCTTAGCCAACAAAATGAACACTGATGCCATGTGTGGCTTAGTTGAAAAGAGCCACTATGCCAGGAGCACACAGCAGCACAAAACAGAGCCACTATGCCAGGAGCACACAGCAGCACAAAACAGAGCCGTTCCAACTGACCTGGATTAATAAATCAGTGACATCTCTGCATTTGTTTGTAAAATGCTCAAGTTTAAATACAGCAATGCATTGGTATAGTCCGGCAGCCGTGGTGGACGGGTGGGAGATTTGGTATATAGTCTTTTTTATTGGCCTAACATATTGTCTATATACATACATTCATGAAACCACTTGCTGACCGGGCAATGTTTTTATAGGGGTTTCTTGTGACCCTACCATTAAAGGGGCATTCCACTAATTTTCAACATTTTACTATGTCATTAAACCTTAGAGCTGTTGTGTGGAGGTCTGAAAAAAATCATTAACATGGTGAAACACATCTTGATGATGTCATCACAATGTGTTTCACCATGATAATGATTTTAGCGTCTTTCTTCTGAATAATCCATGGGCATCTGTTGTGTTAAACAATATCAAATAACCCATTACAGTACCTTTAAGTGAAGAGCAGTTTGTTGACAACTCACTCATCATTTAGGTCAGGGTTCCCCAATTCAATTTCCTCAAGGGCCATATTTTGACCAGCGTACCAGGCTGGGGGCCGAGTCTGCACGCGCGAGGTCGAGGTCTTGCCCTGAAAATTCATTTTCAGGGCAAGACCCCATTTGAAAAGGATGCCCAGTTTGACATGCATAGGCTACTGACCCCCATTTAATGCCATTTATATCTGGGACCCTTTTTTTGGAAATTCTTTCATGGGCCACAAGGGGGCGCTCTGTGGGCCGCAAATGGCCCGCGGGCCGCCTATTGGGGAACCCTGATTCAGGTACTGGAATATAAACCACGTGGTTTAAGCCATTAAATCTTTTGGCTACTTTAGTCAAAGGATTTGATTTCCAGCCAACAAAAAGCCATGTTGTAAAACCACTGTGTGTGTGTGTGTGTGTGTGTGTGTGTGTGTGTGTGTGTGTGTGTGCATTTCCGTTGGTCTTACCTGGCACTCTCAAAAGTGGCAGATGAAGTTTTTCCAATTGCGCCAAATCCTACTCCCACAGCTAATCCCTCTGCAAAACACACACAGACACACACACACAATGTTACTACAACATGCAGCAAAGAAACCGTGACAGAAGGAAGGACCGGGGAAAACAAGGGTTGGATGACCTAGCACCCGCCTGCATAGTGACCTGGGACTAAATCCCCTCAATATATTAAAGCCATCTGATTTAACTTGGACCTTCACTTTCCATCTAATCTTGTATTGTTAGGAAATACAGTGGGTACAACTTAACCACTTCACCCCTACACAGTACTTCATTGCACGTATATGTCAAATAGCAAAATTGCTATCTACATTTATTTACTAAATGTTTGCCTATTACGATGTGGCCAGAATAGAGATGCTAAGGTTGAAGAGCAAACTGGCCTATCTATTCTGCATTAGACAGCCAGTATATTACCAGTAAGACGCCTGAGGGCGAGAAGCAGAGCGAGGTCACGTGCACGCATCCGCCTAGGTGACAGCAGACTGCTGGGCGAGAGCTGGCGCTTTGGCATGGGGGGGTCAGATCAACATATGGAATGAATTCTGTACTGGCCACATATGGAGTGTGTCTTGAGTGTACAGGGTTTGATGTGGTCAAAACAACATATGGAATGTCAGAACAGGTCAGCTCCATGTAGATCTGGAAGATCTAAGGGTGGCAGCGGGGGCAGTGTCTTGAGTGTACAGGGTTTGATGAGGGCCCAGTTAGGGCTGGGCCTTAATTTTCAGGCCTGATGAGAACTCTAGTGTGGCAGCGGGGGCAGTGTCTTGAGTGTACAGGGTTTGGTGAGGGCCAAGGTAGGGCCAGACCTTAATTTTCGGGCCTGTTGAGAAGTCTAGTTTTCGCTGGCTGCCGGGCGCGGCTGCACTAATAACTTTGGGGCAGGCCCGTCTAGAGTTTAAATGGACAGGTATCAGTCAAAAGGGAGACATCGAAGAGGAAGGATGGATGGGGAAGGATCAACATATGGAATGTCAGAACAGGTTAGAGTTGCTGGCCAATATTGATGACATCAGGGATTTCCATATATGGGCATTCCCATATATGAGCTTAGTATTGATGACATCAAGGATCTCCATCCCTGATGATGTCACGTGATGTCACATATATGGTCATGTCTGGGGTGACCTACCAACCAACCAACCGAACAACTGCCCCGCTGACTGACTGACGGGAAATGCACGATTTCATAGTAAATGCGACCGGTGGTCGCTATAAACCCATCTGCCCATTGTCAGAGTAGCTACTATCTACCGTTCCTCCACAACTACTGCTGAGATGTTTTTGAGCAATCACCTAGTGGCTCCAATTGTGCTGTTCGGTTTTATTGCTTCAAAATATGAATACACATAAATTATAAATTGTTGGCAAAGTGGCCATGGTATAAGTAGGATAATGCACGCGCGCACACACACACACACACACACACACACACACACACACACACACACACACACACACACACACACACACACACACACACACACACACACACACACACACACACACACACACACACACACACACACACACACACACACACACACACACACACACACACACCTGTGACGTTTTCCCTCTTAGTTTCACGGCTGTCTATTCTACAGTAAGTGTGCATTGGCAGGCTGACTCAAAGCCTCTTCTGATATTGTATTTGGCACAGATTGCTATTTTAAATTACATTTTATTTTCAATAGAAAGTTTTTTCCTAGAGTAATTCTGCAACATAACCTTCCTAACCTTTGTTTGTTGCAAATTGGAATGGAAAAGTGTATGTTCTCTTTTCCCCTTCACTCTCCCCTCCTCACACCCTTCCTTCCTCAATTCTACTCTTTCATCTATCTCCCCGGTGACCTCCTCGACATCCATGTAGGACAGGGTTGTTGGTTCCCGAAGATCAATAGTGGACAAAGACCAAAGGTGTCAGCTGCTTCAGGGGTTCTTAAAACAGGAACTGGCACTTTGTCTATACAACAAAGTTCCAATCTCTCTCCCTCTAATACAGTCTCCTTTCTTCCTTTTGACCCTACGTCCCTGTCGATTTCTTCTCATTCCATTCCTGAGATACGGTCTTTCTCTCTTGGTCACTGAATGACTCAGGGAAAGGAGCTCCACATATTTGGCACAGTCAGAAATTGGGGGAATAGCTAGTGTGTGTCTGTGTGAAGGTTTCTGGAACGTCACGGAACTGGAAGAGTAGTGTCTTCCGTCCCCTCAAGATCAAACTCACTAATCAGTCGGTTTAGTCGACTAAGACTAATATGTTTTAAAATGTCAATTTCTGCAAAGCAGCAAGCTATATGGTTAGACTCATTTCACAGATTAAATAAACTAATCGATTAGTCGAGAAATTCTGATGACGATTAGTGGACTTTCTTTAGTGTTGAATAGGAGTGTTGAACAGCCCTACAGGAGATATTTCTATTATTGTACAGTTTGTGGTCTGTGTGGGTAGTATGTGGAGTATCACCATGGGCCCGAACCTCCAAGCTCGTCCACTAGGGAGAGTAGAGGCCTGGGGAGGGATCTCAGCACCATGGACAGCGCATACACCCGCTATTACCAAGACCAAGACGATGTGCTAAATCAGTAGGAGTTAGTGGCAGCTGCTTATTGTGTGTGTATGTATGTATGTATGTATGTATATATATATATGTGTATATATATATATATGCACACATCAGTGTTAATGTATCCTTTTCAACTCCCAAGAGTGTACAAATGCAGTTCAATTTGTACACTTTGTACACTGAGTTAGATTAATAGTAATACTCAGGATTTACAGTGTTTGAGCTATATACAGTAAACTGGATGATGTGTCTCTCCTCAGAACAGGCAATAAGCAACACATTCCCCAGTGAAATGCTGCATTGACTTGAGATTGAAAATGTTGAAACTTGAAAGGCTCAGGCTCTCTCCTGTGTACTGATGTCTGCTCGGTTATGTTTCCATAGGCAATGTAGCTTGTGAGTAAATCTGACACTACCCCGGTACGGAAATAACTTCCAGGCCTGTTTCTTTCTGCCCACTTCTCTACTCTCTGTACACCTACGGCTGGCTGGCCATGCACAGCTCCAACTTAGTGGTCACGTTTGCTGACAAAATAACAGTGACAGCCAAGCATGATCATGGATGAAGCAGACCAAAGAGCTGATGGTGAACTATATAAGTCAGGCAGAGAGCACACCCCATCTACATCGATGGGGCCACAGTGGAGAAGGTCAGTGTCTTCAAATGCATTGACATTCACATGAATCACATCACTGAGAAACTCACCTGGGAAGTCCACTCCACACCAACCAAGTTGTGTGACTTCCTCACACCACTTGGTTCGCCTCTACATTCTCAGGCTTCAATATGGTTCTGCAGGCTTTCTACAGAGGTAACACAGAGAGCATTCTGACTGGCTGCATCATTGCCTGCTACGGGAACTGTACTGACTTCAAACACAAAAGCAAACAAAACTAAACTAAACAATTTCCAGAAACCTTTAAGTAAAATGTATGCTTGCCTACAATAATGACATGCCCAAATTACGGACAATTTACTTGCACCTTGAACGTGACTGTGATGTTGGGAAAGGGGAACTGAAATATGGTGTTAGATTAGAAAAAGCTGCTTAATGTATTGTATAGTACAAAAGAGCACAAAGACACTTAACCAGGCAGCCATGCAACACATACATAATCCACATTCCCAATCTTCATTTTGTACTGATTTACAGCCCTTTGCTCACACATTACAAGCACAAGCACACAAATGCCCATTCCCACTAACTCAATGTATTTCACACATCATCAATCTCAGGAATAGAGAACATGCCTTCGCTAGTTTATTCATGTAATATGCAAAACAAAGCTAATGTATTCATCTAGGAAATGAGACACAGCTAATGTATTAATATAGACAATGAAAGTCTATGGTATTTTACACACGGCTACTGTAACACAGTACTAAAGATAAGACAATGCAAATGTAGCCATACAATTAATGAAAGAGCATGTATGTATGTATGTATGTATTTGTTAAAATGGGTAGGGTTTAAAAAAAGGCAAGAGTTTGCTCTGGTGCACTGGCCTAAAAGTGGGTCCTTAAAAACTGCTAAAACTTCTGAAATGTATGTATGTAGGTATGTATGTGTGTATGTATTTTAAAAGGGGAGGCTTTTTTGTAAAAATCCCTGCCCGCAATACCTTCATATATTTAAAATGAGTCCAAAATAGGGTTACCAGTGAAGGGCAAACTGCCTATTCACTGGGGACTATGCAAGGCAGAGGCGTCCACCCCCCTGAGTCCAAGTTTAAGCTAGACCTCTACTACTACCGTATTATACTGTCACTGTACTGTACGGGCACACTCGAAATCACCATATTGCGTGTGTGTGTGTGTGTGTTGCGCACAGGTGGTGAAAAACAACCATGCTGTTTTCGTGCTCAGACGCACCCACCCACACACACTCCGTAAGGGAGTGGTTGCACCACTCAAAAACCTGTGATGCGTACAAACTTGAAAACGAGGAGCATCTCCTCTTACGGAGTCACTCTGTGGAATGAGCTGGAGTATGACTTAAAGCACTGTGGAAACATAAATCAATTCAAAACTAAAGTAAAAAAAAATTTTTTTGAAGAAGAGTACTAATGGCATTACAAAAGGGAAACTATGACGTACTGTACTATATAATTATAGTAAACCATATCATACATTATGTAATATATATAAGTATAGTAAACCATATCATGCATCACTATTATATACTATTATTATTAGTATTAACTATTAGTAGAAGTAGTAAACCATAATACATATTATATACTATTATTATCAGTATTAACTATTAGTAGAAGTAGTAAACCATAATACATATTATATACTATTATTATCAGTATTAACTATTAGTAGAAGTAGTAAACCATAATACATATTATATACTATTATTATCAGTATTAACTATTAGTAGAAGTAGTAGTAGTAAACCATAATACATATTATGTACTATATAAGTATAGTAAACCATATCATGCATGACATATATTATATACTATTATTATCAGTATTAACTATTAGTAGAAGTAGTAGTAGTAGAAGTAGAAGTAGTAGTAGTAAACCATAATACATATTATGTACTATATAAGTATAGTAAACCATATCATGCATGACATATATTATATACTATTATTAGTATTAACTATTAGTAGAAGTAGTAGTAGTAAACCATAATACATATGATGTACTATATACGTATAGTAAACCATATCATGTATCATATACTAAAGTAACACCATATGACCTTTTATACCTACTATACCATATTACAGTAAACCATAACATATATTATACCATACCATATACATTATAAGTAACTCATTATATATAATCTATATTATAAGGATAACATAACATACGAATGAGACGCAGGAATTATACATAAATAATAACCCTTATCTAATAATCTGCCACCTTGCCACCTTGGCTTAATCAATCAGTATTAGTAAACCATAACGCAATGGCAATGAAAGGTATTGATTCTACACAGCAGGAACTATTGTGTTGATGCGATGTTTATTGTGGTGTATGTAAGTAGCTGTGTATACTATATATATGTTTATATATATGAATATGTGTAGGTGAATGTATATATCTAAGGACAACATGAATGTATGCACTGTGTAGGTAGACAGATGTCCCATCAGTCTGGAACACGTGCACCATAATAATGTGTGTTATGTATGAACTGTGTCCACCATTCAGAAAATGAACTGAACTGAACAACCCATGCTTAACCTTTAATACATTTTAATAGACCACTATTTTATTATTTGTTTTTAAATTAAGTTGGTTCCTTTCTTTATCTCTACAGCGACTTTGGGTACTTTAGACATTTGTCCGGTACCCAAACTAGTGACAATAGCCTATCTACGACAGAAGCGACATGTTGTGAGCTAGTAGATCAGCTATTTACTATTTCCACTACTTAAACATTTGTTTTCTAATTTATGGATTTTTTAAAAAAATTTTATGCATGCAATTCGTATTCATGAAATGCTGTACTGCATGCCACCCTAAATCTCTCTCTTTATGTCAGACTTTACGGCACTGTACGCCAGAGAAGAAATGCTCTGAGCCCGACTGATCTTTAAAAGAAAAGTCCCCTGTAGTGTTTAATTCACTTATGCCAGGTGCAAGTTCAGCTCCCTGTAAATAACCTGTAGTGTGGCTGTCACACAAGCTGTTTGATTCTTTCCTATTGTAGAGCCAGGCATATTCCACCAGTCCCAGGCAGCGCCCCTTCACAAGTTCACATCTCAGATATTTGTTCGCCTTCAATTTGCGGCTGAATCAATCACACATGAGTGGTTTTTGGATAATGGCCCAATGGATTGCATACTAAATAGTGTTCCCTTGTGTTTAGCTGGATTGTGAGCAGTATCTCTTTCTCATGAATTAGCTTATTGTAGATTCTGTGGTGTCAAATTCTAAGACAATCAAATTACTGTCTTTTGTGATAAAGATGTGTTCAATGTGTGGGTTTGTTTACATGCCACGGCTATCCAGAGCAACTGTAACAATAGAGCAAAGAGGAGGTCCAGTAATATAAATACAGTGACAAGAAAACAATCTTGTGCTACAAAATAACTACGATAGTCTGTTTACCCCGCTAGGGTAAAGATCAAACCTCGCATCGGTCTAAATCAGTGGTTCTCAAACCTTATTTGCTCATGGCACCCCTGTAAATAACGTATTCATCCACGGCTTCCCTGAATGACATTTGTTTTGTCATTTCTTTTAGTGAAAATAACTGTATGCTTGATATTAACCACTTGAAACCCAGCATCCATATTCTGGAGGCCAGAAATAGCCAATCTACAAGCTCACAAGATTGGCTATTTTTGGCACAAAGATTTGGCGTATATTAAAAAAGAACGCACTAAGTGAACAGTTTTTAGAGGGTGGTTAAATTGAAGTAATTGATGAATTCCAAATAGTATCAAAGTATTCTGCAGCATCCCTGGACTTGCGTCACGGCACCCGCAACACCCACTTTGAGAAACCCTGGTCTAAATCATACCGTCTAAAAATCATACACTATTGAAATAACATATAAAACAGTGTATGTTTATCTAAATAACATAAATAGCATAAGTGAACAAGGAAGAGGAAAATAAGGAGTGCCAAGGGTGTGGTCTGAAGAGGTGAGTTCAGACTATGGCGGGTGAGTCTGCAGTTCTGACTGGGTGTGTGGGATGTCGTACAGATATCCCGGGTTTTCTGACCATGATGTGTGACAGTGTGTGAACAGGGTGGATCATCAGTTCAGTGAAGTGAGCACAGAAGTGATGAGATGTGGGATTTAGTAAATTGAAAACCAGGTGTGCCATGGCATTCTGGATCAGTTGAAGGGATTTGAGAGAGCATGCAGACAGACCACCAAGGTCTGTCAAGCCCGGAGATAACTGAAGTTTGGATAAAGAGCTGGGCTCACTTTTAGCTTCTCATTCTCTGGATACATTGCACGTTTTCTGGGAAAATATGTATGTATTTTACGTATGAGCACGTAGCTTTTATGAAAACGATATGCAGATGAAGTCTCACTAATGAATTGGTTGACCACCAGAAAAGGATGTGCTCAATCAGTAGAGTGCACTCCGTTAATTTCTCTTATGACCGCATCGTACAGTACCTCCGCGTCACGTGTCATTAATTCACCCTCTCACTCGTACTTCCTGCAGTCAAACAACATCAGCGCACCGCCTGAAGCTGAGACCATGCATTTGTTTAGTCCTGATGGATGGAAATCAGTCCACATGAAATGTGTTTACATGTTACTGAAAGAGGACAGCGTGATGTCAATATGTGATCCATGTTGTTTTTTTCACAATTCTTGTAACACTTTTTTCACTCTGAAATCCTGGGTGCTACACTCCCTCTGCCAACCTGAGGAAAGCAACGGACTGACCTCATGCTTCCTTCAATGTATGGGGAGTCCAAGCCGCTTCTTTTCACCTGACAGGGTGGAGTTTCCCCGGTTGGACGTAGCGAGTGAACACGTTATTCCAACCTTTCCCATCCATCAGGCGCCTTGGTTGGCCAGGGGGAGGCAGTATAGAGACCAAGATTACTGCAAGTTTTTGTAACACACCATGAGTCAGACACCCTCCCCTAACCTAACCTCACAGGAAGCCATGGGTGATTTTTAACCCGCAGCACGGATTAGTTTTACCCCGCGACGCATGTCGGGAGCCACGGGTGTTTTTAACCCACAGCACCGGTTTGTCTGACTCATGACTGTATGACTGTTGGTATGTCTAACCAACGTATGCACCCCTTTTTGCCAACCCCAACTATGGCTATAATATAGTCGTGGTCTTCTACCCAGCTCAGTGGCCTTGTGGTTAGAGTGTCGGGTCATACCAAAGAACCAAGAACATCTGACCTGGAATGTTGTGGATGGTGATGGCCAGGATGAGTAGGAGAATACGTCTCCAACTGTTTCCTGTCTGCCCTGTCACTTCCTGTTGCCTGCTTCCTGTTTCCTGTCCCTCGGAGCTGGTGGACTGGGGGCCTCTCCTCCTCTGGTACACCTCGCCCACACCGTTTTCTAGCTTATCTGCCGCAGAGAGAAAGAGGGATGGAGAGAGAGAGAGAGAGAGAGAGAAAGAGGGATGGAGAGAGAGAGAGAGAGAGAGAGAGAGAGAGAGAGAGAGAGAGAGAGAGGATGGAGAGAGAGAGAGAGAGAGAGAAAGAGGGATGGAGAGAGAGAGAAAGGGGTGTGAAAAATGTCAAACAACAATTAAAAGAATAACTAGGGCTGTCAATATTAACACAATGAGTGCCACCTTGTGGACAAAAGTGGTGGCGCTTGGGTTGCCACGTGATGAGAAGCAATTCTCCCTCTGCCAACCTGGAGAAAGCAACGGACTGACCTCATGCTTCCTTCAATGTATGAGGAGTCCAAGCCTATGATGCACGTCTGGTTTGTGGCCATCTTGGATGTTAACAGCAATAGTGCCAATGCTAGCGAGGACCATCCTTGCTCCAGAAAACGCCAATGTTCCAATCACCGTAAAATCCGAACATCGACGATCTGATCAAAACCACAGACAGCGCTGTAGTTTCCAAGAAAAGAGCTTGGAAAGGCCGTGGCTAATACAGAAGCTAATGTGGTTGGCCGCACAGACGCAGTGCAGACGAGGCCCTAGCAATGTACATAGCAACCGGAGCACTTCCACAAATGGAAAATAACGAGGCATTCTTATATCGATATTAAATGCCTTAGAACGAGTATACTTCTCTAGAGCACATCGCATATTTATTTAATTGGAGAAGTATACCTGTTCTTAGCATCAAATTCATTCCATGCCACATGACGCCTTTGGACGAGCTCTTATCATGTGAATCGGAGGCCATATCCACCCGATGGCACAGAACGTATCAGTAACACACGACGCTCAGCAATTGACTTCAGGAAACAGGAAATTAGACATAGATTGGTACACCGTAATACTAACATTCTGTTTGGTTGAGTGCCTGAGTAAACCGCCTTGAGGTTGATTAGCAATGTACAACACAGTATGTCATTATGCTATATTACCACCTCTGGGGCAACAATGACACATTTTCTAGACTGATTTTCCTTTGACTGAAATAACAGAGCCCCCGGGATGCTTTCTACTGTATATCAATCAGCATCTCCGGTAACAGGAATGTGGTTAATGAATTGCCTGACAGTCTGCAGACAATTTGCTATAAAGAAAAATGCACATGAATGATAATGGCACTGTACTGTATGCGAAAGAAGACACCGCAAATACCGTTATAAAGAGTGCGGACTTCCCTGCCCCCCCTACTATTCATTTTGATGGAAGTTGCTCAGTGGCGTTTTGAAGCACCCGGAAGTGCGGTCTACTTCCGCATTCTTCCGTTTTGGACACCAACATTTGGTGTCAAAAATGCGGAAGTGCTCAATGTTAAACACGAGCTGCACTGGGTTTCCTCATGCTAAATCCACGGGCCCGCCTGCATTCTCAGTGCTGACCAGTAGGGCTCAGCGCTTCAACGCTGGAGAGCCTCCCTGGGGACTTGGAGCCAACCCAACTGCTGGAAATCCTGTTTTCCAACATGGTCTTCGCAGACAGCCCCAAGACAAGCCTCTTTTAGGGCTAGGCCAAAACCAGTGAGTTTGCTAATAAGCGAAGACTAGCCGAGTCTAGAAAATGTGCTTTGCTGGCTAAGAACTTGATTCTGCCATTCACCTTGCCAATGGTCTTAAGAGCTATGGTTTTACCACCCAGGCCACGATTTAGCAGACAACCGAGGTAGCTGACTGAGGCTTTAGCAGAAAGGGAATTTCCTCCAAGAGTAATACGGGGCGAGGCATTTAATACTAGTAATACTATCTACAGCATTTAACATTGAAAAATGAAAATGTTGGAATGTCAGTTTGTTTCCTGATCCCTTTTCAAACTGATCTCTCACTCCCCCCCACTTTCTGTGTATCCGCCTCTCTTTTTGTCTTTAGCTCTTTCGCCACTCTCCTCCACACACACACACACACACACACACACACACACACACACACACACACACACACACACACACACACACACACACACACACACACACACACACACACACACACACACACACACACACACACACACACACACACACACGAGATGAGTGATTGACCCCAGTAAGTGCATCCATTCAGCCATGTGTGAAACGACAGATATAATCTTGTCTGTAAAAGGTCAAATGGTTGATCTCACGGTCTGTATCTCTCCTCAATTTCAGTATGCAGAGGTTTGGTCTTACAATAGCCCTGTAACGTCTCATTAATTCTCAAGGTCTTATTTTGCTTTGTGAGGAAGACTCTTAAGATATTCAATAGCTACTGTAGTCTAAATGCAGCACACAAAGTCTGCGCCTGAGATAGCAGTGCGCCAGACCAGTGACCACACAAAATTGCGAGAGCATGGGGTATTACTATTTACACAATGGCCGCACAAAGTAAAAAGGAGACATGCGTTTGTTGGACGATAGCTTTAAGAAAATACGCTCCCGCCAGTGCGAGATTGCAAGTTGCCCAAAAAATACATGTGTTTGATTGATTGATTGAAGTATGTATTAACAGTTTGCAGAATGGGTAAATTTCACATGAAAGCACAACTCAATACAAAGATTGTTACTGTGGACGACACACTGATAAAGCATTACACTTGTTTACAACACGGTCCACCTTTTTCAATTCATCAGAACGTTTAGACTAGAGACTATATAAAAAATCAGGAAATCATGTAAGGAGGTAAAAAGGGCAAGGAAACATACAGTAAGGGGGAAAGGGGGCGGGGGGTATTGAGATTTATGGATTTACGGGGGCCAGTTTCGAATTGCAGCCGTCCGTAGGTGCCCTTTGAGAGCGCTTTTGAAGGAGTCAAGGGATTCGCAAGTCTTAATGGCTGTTGGTAGGGCGTTTCACATTTTGGTGGCATAGGAGCGAAAATAATTTAGCCCCTTGTTTGTGCCGAATCTGGGTTGAACACAGGTTCGTTGAACTCCCTTTGGTGTTATGGGTGTGAACTTCGTTCGAAAACGTTGTTTAATGCAATCAGATAGGACATTTCTGTTTGGACGTATGGGCTGTCAAGGCCAGAAAGTAGTTTTCCCCCCCACTCAGTAGGCATTCCCGCATAACTTACATATGATGATGTCACGTGCATAGCCTCTATAACAATAAGCCATGCCTATCCTCAGGCCTCTGTTGCTATTTATCACTAAACCTCTCCAACACACGTGTGTGCATGTGAAATATATACACACACACAGTTGGCAAAGGGCAGCTGTTGAGGGATGGCTGCAATTATCAAGTGATGTATTGGTGCCTTCACAATCTATACTGCTATGCATGTCTCACACACAAGGAAATAAATCTACATACACACACAAAATAAATACGTACAACACACAGAATACCTTAATGAAATGCACACACACGAATGGTGGGCAGGGCAGTGGGTAATCTCACTGATCTTGGAGACGCACGCACGCACACAATTAACCAATTTACCTCTGTATTTTTCCATCTGTGTCTCTGAATGCTCTCAACATCAACAAGACAAGATGTAATTTACATGAACAGCGTCGCAGTGGCGGGTTTCCTCTGTACACAAGTGATGAAAAAAGGCTCAGCGCCTGTACTGCCTCCATTTGTTCAGTGTTCACCATTTACATGCTCGCCCTGGGTCAGATTATTCGCCACCATGGTCTGAGCTTTCATTGCTATGCTGATGATACGCAACTGTATCTCAGCACCTCACCTTCCACTCAGATCCCCCCTCAGTCCCTTGTCAACTGCCTCACTGAAATAAAAGCTTGGATGACCACTAACCTTCTCAAACTAAACAGTTCAAAGACAGAGCTCATGGCCGTGGCTCCCAAGGCACTGCTCCAGAAAGTTGGACATTTCCTCCTTCATGTCGATGGCAGCTCCATAACGCCATCTCTGGAAGTCCGCAACCTGGACATCATTCTGGATTCAACCCTCTCCTACCAGTCACATATCAAATCCATAACCAAATCAGCATTCTACCACCTTAAGAACATCTCCAGACCCTTCTCTCTCTCTGACTCCGTGGCCGAGACCCATATCCATGTATTTGTTACCTCCCGCCTGGACTACTGGAGTCCTGTTTGGGGTCCCAAACAAGTACCTGGACAGGCTGCAGTATGTCCAAAACTCAGCTGCCAGAGTTCTCACCCGCACCAAGCCTTGGCAGCACATCACCCCCACCATCAAACAACTGCATTGGCTTCCTGTCAAGTTCCGTATCAACTATAAACTCCTCCTTCTCACCTACAAATGTCAAAACGCCCTGGCTCCACAGTACCTCTCAGGCCTCCTCCATAAACCTCCTATGTCACGGAACCTGCGGTCCACAAACTTGGACCTCCTCTCTGTCCCCAAGGCAGTCAAGCGAACCTCTGGGGACAGAGCGTTCAGTGTGGCAGCCCCCACCCTGTGGAACTCTCTTCCTATAGAGATTTGCCATGCTCCAACACTGGACTCTTTTAAGGCTGCCTTGAAAAGACACTTATTCTTATGGAATATAGTTTTTGATTGTTGTTGGTACATTATGTAAAGCGTCCTTGGGTTCATGAAAGGCGCTATATAAATTCAAGCTATTATTATTATTCCGTTGCCTGAAAGAAATGCAGTGTCGCCGTAACTGCCATGAGATTACTGCCTGACAGAAAAAAAAAATTTCTTCCAGCACGATTTTGGAATGCTATAGGCCTGCCTCACAGCCATTCCCCGCCCCCTTTCCACGACACCCTCTCCAGACCTAGTGGTGTTGACGTGACGTTAAAAGACCTACATTCAGAAGCCATAAACAACGCTTTTTCTGAAGGTAAACTTTATTCTATTTGGTTTAGGGGTCTTAACATCTTGTTTTCTTCATATAATATTGGTCTTTTACATTTTAACATTTGGAAATGGCCTTAAATGGTGCAGAGAAAGCAGTTAAGGATGTAGCTCTGGTCCATGAGTAAGGCTATGGACGTTGTTTATGGCTTCTGAATGTAGGTCTTTTAACATGTAATGTCTATGGAGCGACGTCATCACCACTAGGTCTGGAAAGGGGGGCGTGGAATGTCTGTGAGACAGGCCTATTGTCTCTCAGTCTCTCTCTCTCTATTCTTGTCATATATCTGCCCGTTCATTTCTCACTCTTTTTGGTGTTGACCTGCTGACCCCAGTGCAATGTTCTCTTCACTCCACTGCTCACTTGTAATTATTGCTCTTCTTTCTCTGCCAGCCAAGTTATCCATGCCCCCAGTCTCTGCCTCAGGCAACGCATGTGAGCGTGCATGTGCACGCACGCACGTGTTTTTTTGTGGCTTTCACCTTTATTTCATTATTTTTGTAGAGGGATAGATACAAAGTGGGCTGACAGGAAAGGGGGAGAGAGATGGGGGGGGTGACATTAAAATACTGGACTCTGTGATCGATAGCAAAGTGACCCAGATGCACTCCATAACAAGGCACTCACACACAGTGAAACTCTAGAGATGCCCCCTCAGCCAGCTGGCCATGGAACTCAAACTCAAACACACGCACAAACACAAACGGAGCCATCAGATAGAAAACCCATTGGATTATATTATAAAACAGCAAAAGGAAAACTATCTGACACATTGGAAAGAAGCAACTCAAAAGCAGAGTAAACTAGAATGCTATCTGGCCCTAAACAGAGAATACACTGTGGCAGAATACCTGAGCACCGTAACCGACCCAAAACAAAGAAAAATCTTAACCAGGTAGACTCAGTTAGCACAGTCTTGCGATGGAGAAAGGCTGTCATAGGCAGACCTGTATCCCGAGAGAAGACAGACTATGCACCATCTGCATCAAGTGATCTTGGTACAAAGAAATCGATTTATTGAAGACTGACTTTCAAATGTACATACATTTTGCTTTGATTGTATTGCTGTATTGTTGTATTGTGCCTTTTGCTTTGGCAATGTAAACGTATGTTTTCTCATGCCAATAAAGCCCTTTGAATTGAATTGAATTAACATGCAGTAAAGGACGTCGTGATCGGGAGTCGAACCCGCAGCACACTGCCAGACTGGATTACCAGCCAAGGTGCCTGGACCGCTGAGCTACTGCCCACACTATATTTTTATGACTGCCCTATCAGTGCCAATGATGCCCCAGCTGGGGAGAAAGAGTTCCAGCTGTGGAGCAGGGACCAGATTTTCAGAGAGAAATGATAAGCAACGAGCTCTATGAAAACAAGCCCAACACATGAGCAATTTAAACCTATAATTATACATGGGCTATTTGAAAATCGCCGATGTGACACATTGTGAGCTTGTATATCTGCTGTTTTCCAAAACATATTGGGGGAAAAAAGTGCAAATATTTATGAAACTTTTTAACAACACAAATCTGGTACGGGTGTCCACTCGATGGCACAAAATGTTTTCAGATGGCGATACACGGACAATCACATTAATTTGGAATGAAAATGTTTTCAACATTAAGAATAAAGCACAAAGAAGCAAATACATGCCTAAAAAAAACGCGACTACTGTACCAATATTTACAAGCAACGTTAAAGGAAAACAAGTCCAAAGTCGCTTATAATATGCGGACATGGCAACCCCAGCAAAGACCTGTGTGCTGAGGCGGCATAAAGGGTGGATGGATGGACCAGGGGTCTTCCATTAAGGCTAAATCACACAATTTATATTCTTGACATTTGCAGCTATAATCATATTTGTTTTTAAACATATTTGCTGTTCAATAAGCAGCTTATGGTATAGGCCTCTATTACTTTCAATTGGGACTACTAAAGGGGAAATAAAACAGCCTACCATATGATTGCAAAAAAGCAAATAATGTGAAGCTAACATTTACATTTTGTTTGTCATTTTTCAATACAAGTGAACCAGATTTGGCATTAATGTGTCTTTGAACTCTGACATGAAACGTGCAAGGCACTGCAAGCACTGGATGAACATTTATTTTTTACATGTGTGTGCATGTAGCAGTGTGTACTTCGCCTGCGTTGTGTTGTGTTATAGAATTCGCCCAAGTCTTCAAACAGGGTCGGCAGCAGCCATTTATTGATTCACATTCACAATCACTGGCACTGTAGGCTGGCGACAAAAAAGGAAATGACACTGTCAGAACCAGCGCAGCTCCACAAAAGAAAATACATGTTTGCACAGTAATCCACCAGTTCACATCCTTGAACCATTGACGTGAATTGTGTTACATTTTACTCAAATAAATAACACTTTTTGTCACGCTAAAAAGGAGCTCAGAATTCTCAACCCACCATGTGTTTCTCAAAAGTTAGACTAGGAAGAATGAAGGGGGTTTACTCCCCAAGTCTACAGGGGCACAGGCGGTGGGGGGGTGGTCCCAAGGTTGAGAATACCAAAACACAGGTAATGCAAGAAGAACTACATTTTCTCTGTTACACTCACGCACGCACGATCAAGATGACCGTTTGGTTTTAACCGTTTGGCCGACCGGATGTAATACTGTCTAACTAGTGTGTGTGTTGTTGCATATCACTTCTGGTCTCCCGCTGGACGATCAGAAAGGTTGATCACAGCGTCGGCTATCGGCCGTGGAATAAAGCTTGTTTTGACCAGAGATGCCATCTGGGACAAGCAATTGGAGATGGTGCAGTTCAGGATAGTGCGTTACTATAAAAGACCAATTGCCGAAGATCTCCGGCAATGTCGCTAAGCGTAGTATTTATTAATTGCCGAAGATTTCCAGCAATGGCGTTTAAGAACCCTGAGGGAGGGGGGGAATCACACTTGTGTGAAGTGAGTGGCGCTCCGATCATCATTCATCCCATTCCGTTCTCAGCAAAAATCACAAATCACAAAAGTTTTTTTTTTTTTTGTAGAATCCTCCGAATGCGCTGAATCTGCTGGCGGCCTAACACAATCAGTAACCTGGAACTGTGGCAGCGAACAAAACAACACGGACCCTGTAGAGGAAGAAATCCTCCAAAGACGCCAGGGATGGACTGGCCACACTCTTCGCAAGCCTGCATCTAATACCACAAGATACTCTCTGTTCTGGAACCCGCACATGGGAGAAGGAAGGGGGCCAAGAAACACCTGGCAGGGGGACCAAATGTGAAGAGATCTGGCCACACATGGGGACAGCTGGAGAAACTGGCCCAGGACCGATATGCCTGGACACGGAGAGCATTTTGTTCGTGGCCTATTCCCAAAGTTGGGCTATAACAGGGTTTCTCAAAGTGGGTGCCGTGACAACCTAGGGTGCCTTGACACAAGTCAGGGGTGACTCAGAATACTTTCATAATATTTGGAATGTATCTACTGGTATGTGATTTCAGTTTAACCGTTTTAGACCCTCTAGTAAAACTAACCTTTCAGTGGCCAGACGTAAATCTGCCGGTGACAAAAAATATATAATTGTATGGCCAAGCCAGGCTACTGTAGGTGAATGCGTCCTTTTTCAGCCTACATAAACAAAGTCTCTTTATGACCTCTTGTGAGCTTGTAGATCAGCCATATTTGGTAAATGTTGCTTTCAGGATAGGAATTTTGGGTTTAAGTGGTTAAACGCCAGCTCTAAAAGTTATTTTCAGTTTGTCCTAATGGAAACAAAATGTCTCTCCAGTTTTCCATATGACATATCATACGGTGTCTTTGGGGAAAGACATTACATTCCTATACCATTAATATGACAAAAGGTGCTATATATACAGTATGTAATCAGGGGTGCCATGGATGATACTTACGTACAGTGGTGACCTGAGCCAAAAGAGTTTAGGACCTCTGGGCTATACTATAGGTATAACTAAGTAAGTATGTAATTAAGTAAGAGTATGGCGGGAAGGAATCAGTCATAATCTGTGCTCACGATCACTTCTCCCATTGGAAATGTCCACTTGAACCCTAGCATCCCTATTCTGGGGGAAAACTTTCGGTGAAATTGAACCAAGTACAGAGCCGACCCCGGTCAAGTTGACTAAGTATAGAGGGTTCATTTGGTTAAGAGGCTCAGGACTCCTAAAGTGCTGGGACACCCACATGACACAGATACAGGAAATGACTCTAACGTCAACCATTCTAACCGTCTCTGTTGTGGTCCAACCATGACAACTGTTGCCAGGCGATTGTCCTGGTCCTGATGTAGCTACAAAGGTAACTGTTTGAATATGATCCTGAGAGATGCAACATGCCTGGGCACAGGCACGCACAGGCACACACACACACACACACACACACACACACACACACGACAATATGTGCTACTCTGATAAGACTATACAAACGTACTGAGGTAGCTGCTCTTGTTATAATACATGTGGGAGAGACAGATAGAAAGAAAGAGGGGAGAGGGAGAGGAGGAGAGAGAAAGAATGATGCAATAAGAGAGAATTAGATAGAGAGAACCACAGTACAGCACATGGCAGATGAAGAGAGACAGACATCACTGACTAAATGATGGTCTTTTTGTATTAACACAATCTATACCAGGATTTAGAATTCTTGTCTATAGAGCTTAAACCTGCCTGTGCTAAGACAAGAATTCTCGTCTTTTATTGATTTATAATTAATCCAGAATTATAGAGTGCTCTCATATTTACTGGGTGATTATCCGTCGCTAGGCAACGCTTGCCTCCGCGTTGTGACGTCATTACACACGATGTTTAGCGGCACTTTTCTCTGAATTGAGGCTCAGATTGAGGCGATAGGTGAAGGACAATGTTAGGATATTTAGGATAGTATATTAGCGCTTCTGACGATAGAATAAAGACTAGTGCTCGCCGCAGAAATGACCGGTTAGGTTACTTCCGGTTGAAGGAGTGAGTTCACGGGGCATTCTTTTGGCACTGGCGCCACCGTGCCAGAGTCAATGGTGGCCTCAAATGTAAATTTTATGTGGCAACGCACCCACACACACTTCTGCATCAATGCACTAAGGGACCACAATGAAATACGCCTTCAGACTTTATTGTGTTTACCCTTGGCTTTTGATTGTTTATGTACCTGCCTGAGGGGAGGGGGGAGACTGTGACCAGATGTATTCTAATCTGAGTTTCAATTTGAAATCTGTGTTTGGGGGGAAATGTATTTGAATCGATTGTCTGAAGTAACCCGTCTGTCTTCATGTCGTCAATCTGTCTACAAAAAACTCTGTAGGTTCAAAAATGTACATAAGAGTAACCGTCTTCCCGTTTGCCTATTTGAAAACCTGTCTCTGCCACCAGTCTGTCTCACTGCTTGGCTGCATCTCAATTACATCATTTGTCGGGAATGATTTCCCATTGTTTGAGGTAAGATACATTCAACCTAAAGTATAGGAATTCCTGGCGTACCGGTAAATGGAGAGATTTACAGGTTTATCATTTACTAAACAGATATAATAATGGCCACAGTCACCTGCATAGAACTGGACCTATCAGTCTGCCCATCTGTCTGACAGATCACTCTCATTCATTTGTCCGTCATTTGGGATCGCTCTGGAATAACCCCGGTTAAATTTATTTGTTTCTTGGTAAAAAAAATAACATGATGGGAACTATGCAGAAAAACAAATTTGTGTGTGTGTGTGTGTGTGTGTTTTGGTGTGCATACCCTTGCACTTTGGCATTTTGTAGAGGTACTCGAGTTAATTTCTCAACAGTTATTTCAGGCCGGAAGGGAGTGCATAGCGAAGGGTTCAGATAAAAGGACAAGATGAGATCATTAGTGTGTCGCTCTGAAAGGTTTTGCGGCAGTCAACAGCTGGTGTTTTCTACTTAACACAACTTGCCCTGTTTTCATCTCCCATTGGCACGGTAAAATCGTGCTCGTCTGTGTGGCCCAGCACAGTTAGAGTTATGGAAGAGAGGTACAGTATGGGGCTCCATTTTTGTCGCCGCTGTTTCCCGCGACCCAGCCCGGAATTCAGCCGCTGCCCAAAAATCACGAGTATAGGAGCTTGCTCTGTCCCTTAATGGTATTTTGGTCCAACGTCACCCGCTATCTATTTTGCCGACACCGGTATTCGCGCCTAGAGGTGTGCTATTTTGGTCACATAATATTTGGGAAGTCGATAGTGGATTTAAAAAAGCACCCGTAAGCTGTGCCAAATTAGTTTGGTAGAGCGGCGCGCACCTCAATGGAGATGTCCAGGCATAGTCAGGCTGCAATTGTAAAGGAAAACTGTAATTTTCCTATAATTAGCAGAAGTAAGTGCCTGCCACTTCCTTGTGTCCATTGTGTTTATTTATTTGTATAGTCAAAGAAGTTATTTGTGCCAGGCATTGTGCGGCGTGCGCCATTCCATTTGCTCGTTTAGTTCATCACCGCATAGCGCAACAAATGGGCTTTAATTCCGATTTACCAAACTTTGCTCCATACCGTTCCGTAGAGACGGCCTACACGCACAATCTATATACCAAATGAAAGCCCTAATTTCATAGTTTACTTTGAGCGAAAGCATGGAAGCACAACCATGCGTGGAGCAAGAATGTCACACCTTCCCTCGGGTGTGACAGCTGGAAAGACAGCAGAAGAGTGAGACAGAGACGGAGAGGAATTCAATGAGAAAGGCAATACTCACCATATACACGGATTGAATATATTGTCACTGCAGAAATAAGCCTTTTAGCTCCTGTTTCAACGTTTTGATTTTTTTTGGGTGACGTGACATGTGAGCTTGTAGATAGATTTACTATTTTTGCTTTTATTTTAGTTAAAGTGATTAAGTGTGTCTGTGGGTTTTATAAATAAAAAACAGTAGCTTGTGACTAAATAACTGCAATGGATCCGTTGGATTGGACATAAAAGCTTTCCACGGATCCGAACAGAATTGTTGTCTGCCGGGGATTGTTTTCTTTTTTTCCCCCTTCATAAATGAATGTTATTGAACACCCTTTACATCTGTGTGTTGGTTAAAAAAAAAGATTGCACCAATGGAAAGTATTAAAAAGTGCTTTGGCGAAAACCTCCTAACTCCACTGGATCCTCAAACAATATCTGCCAAACCAGCTAACTCCAACCGTTTATCCACCTTTTTTATTATAAATCTGTGCTATTGAACACCCTTTATGTCTGTAAATACCTCCCAACTCCACTTGAGCTGGATGTTTTGTCAAATTCCTGAAATATATCCAACATTTTGGAGTTAGGTGGTTTCTTCCAGACAGCAGAGATTTGCATTCATAGTGAGACAACATGGTGGAACAGTGGAGCATGGACAAATACAAGAAAAGTTTCACACAACTGAGAAGGTTATCTTAAAGCCGTTGGTGCACGAAGCTGCACGGTTCCAGCTACGTGATCAGAAAAACATTGTGGGCTGAGCAACGAACAGAGCCTGGACTAGACGCTCCTGTTTTGTAAACTGTGTACCCAGACACTTAACATTGAATTTCACCATGTTTCACAGCACATAATTCAATCTGAGGAAATAAACAAGTGCACTGCGGGCACATTTTGATTCTTCGAAATAGGGAATGAATAATTTATTGGCGGCCATGCATTGCGAATGAAAAGTTAGTGCCAGTTGTGTGTGTGTGTGTGTGTGTGTGTGTGTGTGTGTGTGTACCCACAGAGTTCCTCCACAAATAAAATGGATCAATAATTGAGGGAAAGCGTATACAAATCCACAGTATAAAGCGCCATATTTTATCTGTCTCAACATGTGTCAGCTATGTTGAGACTGGCTACTTTACAGCCAGTACCTTGGCTGTAAAGAATACATTTTAATAAAATTATAGATTTGAATAAATACAGAAAAGCTCAAATCGTATCACATTGCTATTTCTGCATGACACTTTAGTATGGGCTTACAAGGTTATTCATATAAGCATCACATACTGTACTATATACTGTACCTCTCAATTAAAAACAAAAATGTCCTTCCATACGAAAGATAGCTAGACCGCAAGGCAGTACAGGCCTACACCAAATCTCTTTGCAAAAGTAGCCAATCTACAAATGTAATGAGAACTTCTGGATATTAAATGCCAAGTGAAGAAATGCTTGCTTGATTCAGTAAATATTGCCTCGAGTGGTCATGTGAATCACTCTGGAATATGTCGAAATCAGTGTGAAAGCTGCTGGGCACCGTCATTGGGGGGAAGCTATTGGGTTATGAGCTGTTCAAATTGATGGCCGTTTGTTAAAGCGCATATAACATGCATTTTAAAACTGCTTTTAATATTTAATATATTGTCTATGTCCATTAGTTATTTCTAATGGTTTGATCCTCAATCACCACTCTGATATAACCAGCCCTTGTCATTTCTTTCTGGACTTTGAAAGCAGTTTTAGCTGCAATACCATAATGTCCTGAGGTGGTGGGGGTGCTGATATGCAGATTATTTAATATTTGAGTCATTATAATACTGATGCTATATAAAACCAGGCTTGTTTCCATTCCATGCCAGCTTGGAAAATCAACAATTGTGGACATTGTAAACAAAGTGGAAATGCAAATTTGAAACTGAAGAAGGAGGAAATATACAAAGTAGGGTGACATTGATGACATCACAATGAGACCAAAATCAGTTGAGCTGTTCCTGAGAGCAATTTCCATTAAAGCACCCATATGATATGAAAGCCTGATTGTTCAAAATTGGTTATTTGTGGGGATAGAAAACACATATGGGAGCCCCAAAAACACAAAAGAAATTGAAAAAGTTGAATTTTATGTTATAGCTCCTTTAAGAAATTAGACTAGACTAATAACATTCCCGTCTCTGGACTCTTGAATTTCTCCTCTGGACCAGTGTTGTTTTCGTTGACTAAAACTAAGATGAAAAATGTTCGTCGACTACCCACTGACGAAAACTAAATGGAAACTAAATGAACACTAAGCTATGATGACTAAAACTAAGACTAATATATAAATATACCGACAATTTCGCCAACAAAATAAAAGTGTAAAAACGGTCATTTCGACAGCATCAAGGCCCGCCAAAATACAATTTAGTCGACTAAATCAACTGTAGATTTAGTCGACTAAAATCTTATGACATTTAGTCGACTAAAACTAGACTAACACTAAAACATTTCAGGTGAAAACTAAATAAACTATTGAAGACTAGGACTAAAACTAAAATCAAAATATGCCGCCAAAAACAACACTGCTCTGGACTGAGTCTGTCTTGCATTATGCAATTCTCCAATAAATATGCTCTCATGACATCACAAGATGATGCCATGCTTACAGTATGTGATGCCGTTACAGGTGATTTTGTACCAGATAGAGTATCTTGGTTACAACTTTGGTTGACTTACAGTATCAGTCATTTGCTGCTACAACACTGTAAATGTTCCTAGGAATTTCCTACTCCTGCAGGCTGCACTTAAATGTCACTTATATGATGAATTCCTGTTCTGTTCTTTAGCTACATAGAAATGTCTATTTGTATGTCTCTAAATGTTTTGATGAATTGAACAATGTGGACCCTGTTGTAAACAAGTGTAATGCTTAATTGGGTCGTCCACTCACAGTTAACAGTCTTTGTATTGAGTTTGTGCTTGAAATGTACTGTAAATTCTGCAAACTGTTAATAAATATTTCAATCAATCAATCAAAGCACCACAGCTAACATAATTGTTGGCCGTTAGAAACTGTTGAATCCGTCACGGCATGGCCTCAGAAAGATATCGGAAAAGCCATATTAGTCTCCCCACACCAGAGCTCATACTGTACCTCCGGGGCAAGGAAGCACTGATGTTTCAAAGAATCAGCATACATTTACAAGGAAAATCAATGTGTATCTCCAGGCAGATGTCAACAAGGAAACTTTGGCCTTCATGAGATAGGTGTGTACAAAGAAGTACTCATGCATAGCATGAAAAGGCAATACATACCATCCACATTCATATACCACACAAATCAATTGGATCCAATGACATTGTGCTTACAGTATCTTCTATGATGGCTGAGAACATGCACTATCATTACAATACAAAGGTTTGAGCCTTGAAAGTCACCACTATTTCCCAAAATGAAGAAGCCAAGCAGAGGATGAGAACAATTTGGCCCTGGAAACCCAGAGTGGAAACACCAACCAATATCTCCCAAGATAAAGCTCAAGTGGAGACAGTTGAAACAACCAATCGTTTCACATCAGAAGATGGAACAGAAAAGAAGATGGAAGAGAAAGGTTTGTTTGGTGTGTGTGTGTGTGTGTGTGTGTGTGTGTGTGTGTGTGTGTGTGTGTGTGTGTGTGTGTGTGTGTGTGTGTGTGTGTGTGTGTGTGTGTATGGCATTGTAAATGACTAATCTATTTACAAATGAGTGTTCATTTGTGTTTTCTTCTTTGTGCATGTGTGTGTGTGCTGCCCTAGTTACAAATACATGTCATGAGGATTCAGAATGTATGCAGACAGCATGGTACTCTGTTTGTTCACATGTTGGGATAGAATAAGATTGTGTATGATATTTATGTGAATGTGCACACTCATTGGTATTGCCCACACCCCCCCTTTCTGGACAGAGGGCATGGGTAACGCACGCACGCAAATATACCATAATCTTTCTTTGCAGTAGGCTTCTAAAAGCTATTTTTACAACATTCACCCTTTACAAGGGTGAATGTTGGAACAAATCCACTCCCAAAAAACCAAAAACATGTTTTCCCCTCCATCAGATTGACAACTTTTTGACAACACGTTAAATTAAATGTCACTGAAATGATGCGCTCAGATTGGATGCGCAGTGCTCTTTATGAGCAGTGACCAACAACGCCCGAGGGAGCTGTCACAGAGAAAGAAGCTGATCTCATTCAGCCTGCTCGTATACACAAAGAAAAACAAAACAAAACAAAAACCTTGGAATTAATATATTCCAAGGTGCATATTGACATTGAATTTCAAATTTCAAATTTATAATGAACATGCTCAGAGCCAGCAATACCATGGGCGCCACCGTGAAAGTGGGTGCTGTGGGGTGCTGCAGAATACTGTGATAATACCTGGAATTTATCAATGTGCCTTCAGTTTAACCACTTAAACCGATTTAGACCTGAGATCAAATGTCTTCTAAAATCATGACAGTTTCAGAAAAACCTATGTTTCTATGTTTGTGGTTCTCAAAGGTTTTCGCATTTCACGATTTTTCAAAAATAGCAGATCTACAAGCACTCGGTGCCACGCTATGAGCTTGTAGATCTGCAATTTTCCAACAGCTAAAGTAAAACATAATGCTTAAAACAGCAAAAGGGGTCCAATTTCTTAGCAAATACCGGGCCAAGGGGTCCTTTTTCAGCCTACAGTAGATCCGGTCTCTTCACCAAAAATAGAATGTTCCCCCCAGAATAGGTATTCTGGGGGTTTAAGAAGTGGCTAAACCTTGTGACATACTGCATCTTTGGGGGAAGGATTTACATATTTACATACCGTTAAAGGGGAATTTCTTCCTAACAGTTTTTTTTACAAAATCATGTTGATATTATGTATATTGACAAAATAAAATAAATACATGTATATAAGGCGCTGGTCCTTTAAGAAAAGCGTAGGAGGGGTCTAACCAAACGTCAGCCCACATAGAACAGGAAGAGTGCAGCATGTAAACTAAAACTAAAACAAATCGTGCGATTGAATAAGAGTTATAGCGGTTGATCCACCGCGGCGGTAAATCCGATAATTTGGTATGGAACACTCGGCATGTTTTTTTGTGTGTTTTGTTTAATGATGAATGGATACGTGTCTTCATATGCGGTAAGAAAACAGCTTGTGCGTGGGACAAAATGGTCTCTGTGAGGAGACTAGCTGTAAGAGCAGTAGTAAAATGGAGCTGCTTCGTTAAAACTGTTAAATGCCCAATTATGAATTGTGATGAAGATGAGAGCACCTGCTAGTAGACTGCCAGAGGTCTAGATTTGTCTGGGGGAAAATGCTACAAATTGGTTTTAAAATGAATATAAATTACAATGCTGCCATGTCTGGGGTCTTTGCTGAAACAATTTCTGCCATGGAACAAGAGTTGTTTGCACAGTTGTGAACAAACTGTGGAAAACCAGGTGTGCCATGGTGATATTGACGTAATCGTTTAATTCCATGTAACCTATTTTGGCTAACGGCCGATGTAATCTACCTAAAACCGGCCCGAAAACCGCGCGTGCACGGTCAGTCGCGCACAGTCTTTATGTGCATCGCTGTGTAAAATGTGATATTTGGGGCTTGATTAGAGCTTAATTTGACTTAGTTATAAAAAATACGATGATAGCTAAGCATCCCAGAGATCTGACAGTGCTGCACAGTCCAAAGCTACTACCGGATGTTATGGTTTGGAAGTGCTTTCGCCAGATTCGCTCTATTTGGTCAAAATCGGCATAATGGTGACGTTACCGCCACCATCAGGACTGGGTATAATATACTATATATAAATTGTAAAACCCTGAATATTTCTCAATAAAGTATATATAAAAATCAATCCTTATAGAGCTTAATGCTAGTGGGACTAAAAACACACACACACACACACACACACGCGTGCCATATAAGCGCTATAGATGAAATCGTTCCACTCATTTGCCTCTGCTAATTAATGGGGATTTTTAGTCAGAGCTGATAACGATCAGCCGTGGCACTGACAACATGCGTGCGAGTGCGTGTGTGCGTGCGTGCGTGCGTGTGTTTGAGAAACAGAAAGTGAGAGAGAGGGTAGTAGAAACCCATTACCAGGTTTACACTCGACACCACAGAAACACCACTGGCTCAGCTTCAATGGCAGAAAGTCACAGAAATGAAATGGTAAAAATGGAGCCAATATAGCAAACGGGTGAGCAGAAAATGTAATGATTAATAATGATTTATTTATTATTCTTTTATGACTTGCAGGGCAAATTATTCACTTCACCCCTTTTGCAACCAGATCTTATTTTAATTTATTTTTGGGAGACAAGAAACACTTTCCTGGGGTTTTTATGTGGGTAATATGTGTTTTTAGATATTTTAGTATTTAAGTGTCCATGATTACATGAACACTGGGCTCAAGAAACCCCAAGAATGTGTTTGTTGTCTCAATATCATTAAAATATTGCAAAAGGGGTGAAGTGTCCCTTTAAGCACTATAATGGGGTTAGGCAAATTCTGCCCTTTAGATTAGTATTTCTCAGATAGCCATTCATTGTTGAAGTCCCACTTCATGCTTCATGCATTCCCAAGAGGCCTGTACAACTCTACTTCCATTTAAGCCGCTGCAATCAAAAAAGGAGCAATATTGGCAAGTCATACATTTTGCATTAAAACAGGATTAAATACACCAAAGTGAGGCATCTACACTGGTTCTTCCTGCCGTGAAGAAGCAGGCCTGCAACTGATAGGAAAAGCCAAGTAAAGACTCAAGAAATGTGAAAGGGCAGACACATTAGAAGAAAGGGTTATAGCAGAAAGCAGGTAGCCATCAACGAAGCTTACGGCTAGAGTTTTAGAACATCTGGTGACATATCCAAATGCTTTTGTCTGTCTGTTTGCTTGCACAGAAGCCTGTGGTTGGGGTTAGGTTGAGTGTGGGGCATATGAAGGGGAGGCCTTGCCTGGAATGTGTCCTATGCCTCTACCTATCCTGATGGTCATCTCCTCTGGGTCTGAGGCCTCCTCTGCTTTCTCTTTGAGAACCTTGGAGTCAGGGGGCAGGGCCAAGGCAGTGTTGGGATCTGCCCCTATGCCCTGCAGAGAGAGAGAGGGGGGAGACACAAGAGAGGGAAACAACGAGATTGAGAGAAAGATAGACACAGAGAAACACTTGGGTTGACAACAGTGCTGGGCTAAATTCAATTCATATGTAGTATTGTATTAGCCCGTAGCACTTGCCCTAGCCTCGACGACCTTACAGGCGTATGCAAAGGCTCAACTTGGGCTTCAACTGCATACTTAACAGGCTTGTGTGCCTAAAATACAGCCGCGGTGGAATTTTTTATACTTTGGCTAAAGTGTGTTTGCTAACCTCCGAAATCCATCGTTGTCAAACATAGAAAACAGCACTATGACTTGGCCATATATTGCTTTTTGAGTGGTGAAACCACTCCTATAGACAGCTATGTGTGTCCCTGGGTCTGTCCCTGGGTCTGTCCGAGCACGAAAATAGCGTTATAGCGTTTGTTCACCACCAAGTGTCACTGTTGCACAGCCTAACACACAGACACAGACAGGCCAGGGAGGGCTTGTACAGTACAGTACCACTCACTTCAGACGGGTCTGATTTCTTTTTGGTGCAACCACTCCTATAGACAGATATGTGTGTCCCTGGGTCTGTCCCTGGGTCTGTCCGAGCACGAAAATAGCGTTATAGTGTTTGTTCACCACCAAGTGTCACTGTTGCACAGCATAACACACACACAGACAGTACAGTACAGTACAGTACAGTACAGTACATTAGTTTTGCACAAAAAAACACTCCTTGGGCTAAATTAGGCCATATCCACTTGACCAAATGTGCTGACCTCATCACGTTTGTGATGACGGCTATGGCCGTTTTCCTCCCAATGAGTGTTTTTTGTGCAAAACTAATGCTTGGAATGGATTCAGAATCATGAAAACCCCCTAGTTTCATATGTCACATGCTACTAAAAGAATGATGAAATTTGGACTTTTTTTTGCCTGAGCCACTGCCGTCGTGTGTGCGTGAATATGATTTAATGGCATCCCTGTTGCTATGGTTACATACTTTCTATTGTCTGTTTATGGCCCCACTAGCTTTGGGCTCTAATGATGGCAATGTCTGTCTATCCAGCCTAAACAAAATATTTCAAAATAAATGTGTGTGTATGTGTGTGTGTGTGTGCCTGTCAGTCTTTATGTGTGTTTGTGTGTCTATCTGAGTCTGAATGTGTCTGTCTGGATGTGTGTGTGTGCACGTGCGTGCGTGTCTGAAGGGGACAGGCTGTAGTGCGAGATGATGGGACACCATTAACCTCATGTGGCCTTAGGTAGTGGAGCAGAACACAATCTCATTACTACAACTTCAACTCAACAATAAACACCTTAGCTCAGTGCTGGAGGGCACGTCTACCCATCTGTCTGCCTGCCTCTGTCGTTCTCTCTCTTCATTCCTCCATCTCTGCCTCAGTGTTATTCCTCTGAACTTTCTCTTTCTAGGCTCTTTGTCGGCTCTCTGTTTCCTTTCTCTTTCTCCCTCTCTCTTATTGTATGATGGTCGTGAATGATAAAAATTAAGTTCAGATAACTAACATTAAACCTGTGTTAGGAGGGGCCCCTCAAAAATGTTCCATGTGGTTAAATATGTACAGTACTTCCATATTTGTCTCTACAGGATAAAAAAAAATCACCCCTGTGTGAAGTGAGGGGCACTCTTATCATCATACTGGCCAATCACAATTTGCGTCCTCACTTTTGTCTTCAATATTTGTGTTTACACACTTTAGTCTTCAATGTTTGGGTTTACACACTTTAGTCTTCAATGTTTGTGTTTACACAAACCCTAAAGGCTGGACATATCCGAGGGCTCAAAAACATGTTGGTTCTATAATAAGATCCATAGAAAATGCCCCATCATTGAAGCAAGCTCTTTCAATTTGAAGATGGAACCATTTTTACTTTTTAAAATACTAGTGTGAGAGTTCCAAAAGCTGTCATGTTTCACAGCAGCTGCCTGTGGAGTGTGTCTCACAGTGGACGGCGTACGCCTGCAAACGCCAAACACAGCATGTCAAACTTTGAGTGAGGAGAGTTGAGTACATCTCAGAGGAGGACGATTTAATATTGAAGGGAGTAGAGGAGAAACTCCAGAAGTCAAAACTTCCCCGTCTACCTTTTTGGATGCATTCCTACAATGGTTTGCTGGTGACATGCGTCATTCATATCCCTCCTTAGGGAAACTCAATTCCTTTCTGACAGCAGTCAACAGTCACAAGTCAATGACAGCAGACCAGAAAAAGGTCAAAAAGGTAGTTTGCTATATACTGTTATGAACCTGGGAGTGTGGTCCTGGACAGTCTGTCCTTCAAGGCAATCACTCTGTCTGTCCTGTAGATTACACTTTATAACATGCGGAGAACCAGTCCCTTCCTTACCAGTAGTCAGTCTACCAAGAAACTTATCCAACGCCCTCCTTGGTGGTCTGCCGGTATGCTTGTGTAGACCGTATATAAACCTTGTTTTGACATCTGGGACAAGGAATTGGAGATGAAAGCGATTGAAAGAAACCGATAGAACGGGCGTGGGTGTGCACGGCGATCAAGACTGCGCACTCCAGTGTGATTGACAGCACCAGCTATAGCAACCCAATGCTAATGTGAGTAGCATCTCGACTCGACGGATCAAAAGCACTATAAATCTACGGGATTGGCGCTGGGCCAGATTAATCCAATTCACATAGTACATGAAAGTTGCACACACGCACGTGCACATAAACACCAATTTGTGATTATTTTTGTGAGGATGACTTTTTGATTTTATGCTCCATGCTGGTCCTGGAATCAGCTCGAGTGACCGTAAACTTGAGCACTTGATTGATTTGGATGATTTTTAAATCTTATTTTAGACTTTAGGTTTTACTAGAGTTTGTATAAATTGCTTTTTATTGTAATGCCCTTGCTTGATTGCTTTCTTGGCCAGGGCTCCCTGGCAAGAGAGATTGCAATCTCAGAGGGACTTTACCTATTAAATAAAGGGTAAATAACACACACACACACGCAAACGCACACACACACGCACACACTGTCTATCAATTTGAGTTTGTGAGCTACGGATCAATTGTTGTGGCCTGCCATAGTATAATTAAAGTAATAACATGCTGATAATTCTTCTGTGCTGATTTATTGGCGTGGCTTCATTTTCTCATTCAGCCTAGTTGCAAATGCTATCATTTATGTTTGAGGTCTGAGGTTATACAGTAAGTACCATAGTAACAGCAGACCACCACCTACTATAGGGGTGTAACGATATAGTAACTGCATTGAAAGTATATCGAAATGATATGCAAATAAATCGGTATTGAATCGTTTTTCTATGCAAATCAATACTACATTTCCGTGCGTGGTATTTAGCAATGGGGGTTTAATTACTTAGTTACTGTATCGATTTCAAATCATTGAATCGCATCGTATCGGATCGCCATAATGAACCAATATCGTCCATGTATCGTATCGTCAACCATGTATCGTGATACGTATCGTATCGCTGTTAAAATATATGGTTAGGTTACACCCCTACCACCTACAGAACAGTGCTGGGGGGTCCAACCTCAGCAGCAGACACGCTTCACTGTCCATCAACAGAAGCTTTGAAATGGGAGAAAGTTGACATCATGCGTATCGAAGGAGACTCATGATCGACTGTCAGTGCTCACCCTATTACCAATTGTAGGAGTTAGCACTTAGTATTCACAAGGGACTACACACAGGAATCAGGAAGATAAAGATAAATAGGAAGTTAAAGAAAAAAGGAAAAAAGTAATTGTGAAAATAAAATAAAATAATTGAGAGAAATGGAGTGGATACGATTGTTCTTCATCGTCTCAGTCAGTCAGATAAAGACAGACAGTTCTCTAGTCTATCCCATAGGAAAACCAATCGTGGCCCGTCAAATGTCCGGGCTTCAACTTGGTAGCCTGTAGCCTGTCCCTCTATTGACTTCCTGTCTTTCTCTCTTTCCCTCTATGTAATCTTTGTCTCTCTTCCATGCCTACCTACGCAGTACGCACCCTGATCTCTTCTTGTCTCTCCATATCTCAGTAGTTGTGAGTGAATGACTATAGACACATGCAAAACAGAACATAGAAATTCTTAGCACACGACATGCACTGTGGGACATGGCATGTGTACTCTATCATAGAATAAATTTGTATTGAACGTTGCTAAAACCAAATGCATGGTGTTTGGATCTAAGAGGGTGATCCTCAACTGAGCCCGTCACTTGCCGGGAAGCCAGTAGAACAGGTAACAGAGGCTAAACTACTTGGAGTGGTATTGGATCCTAAGCTTAATTGGACTAAGCAAATTGATAATATAGTAACTAGAATTGGAAGAAGCATGGCTATAACCAGGAAATGGTTGAGGTACATAACACTAAACACTCGGAAAGCAGTAATTCAAGCTAGTGTTATCACATCTTGAGTATTGTCCAGTCATGTGGTCATCTGCTACGAAAACAGACTGGCTTACTGTTGAGAATAGATTACATTCACATACTCACCTTTTTCAGAAATCTTTTAATGGACAAAAAAACCACAGTATTTCTTTGAACAAGAACAAATATGCTCAAATCTTCTATTATTTATAGAGCTGTAATAGGTTGGAACACATTACTAAAGTGTATAACCAATACAAATTCATCTTTAAAATCAAGTTAAAAGAACATCTTATGCAAACCATTCTGTAGTAACCCCTGGAAAAATATTGCCTTTGTTAAATGTTTGTCTGTGTCGGCCCCAGGAAGACTAGCTTTTGTCAAGGCAAAAGCTAATGGGGATCCTAATAAACAATAAACAATCATGTGCTGTTGAATATTACATATAGTAAGATAGTAAAGAAATATAAACAAAATAATAAAACATGTACCGGTATGTAGAAGTGCCCTGTCATTTTCATGCCAAATAATTCATAAGACAGGCAGACCCAATAAACGGAGTTGAAAGATGCTGTAGTGCTGTATTGTTGCAATTGATGACAGAGTTTTATGTTGCACGATTAGCAGTCAGAGGAACGTGTATTGCAAAACGAAAAGTGATAATAGCCACAGTGTTTATATTATGGAGCATTTTGAGGTGACAACAGACCACATGGCGCTGTACAATGCAAGTTTTAAAGGTCTGCACACTGGATCAATGTCCCATGGATAATTATTGTATTGATGAACAAATAATAAATATCCATGACTGCAGAACCAGTTTTGTGGAAGAAATCTGTTATCCCATTATTAAACTATGGTGCATTATACAGTACAACAAAGAACCTGTTACAGCCGTACACAAGAACGTACGTACTGAAGTCTCCCCCTGCCTGTGTTTATGTGCACATACGTACTTATGTTTGTATACATACAGTACAATGCATGACACACAGACACACAACTCCCACTACCACCAGCTATTGTATATTTAATAGACAATAGCTGGTGGTAATGGGTAGTGTGTAGCTACGGTATAATAGACTCTATTATACCGTAGCTACACAAAGAGCTGCAAAATAAAGTCTGGCAACATGAATAATACAATCTTCTCCCATACAGCTCTTGGAAACACAGGGGCTTAGACAAGGACGCCATAGACACACTGGGGATAAATAACTCCTCCTAGCATGCAACATCACAAACTACATCAGCATTGAATTCTGAGCCAACAACCCATTCCCTTTAACATGCCTCTATACTTTTCCAGGACAGCTAATCAAACTGATAACCCACTGTACAGTGGGTTATAAAACCAAAACACCACCAGAAATAACAAATGCTTTTACATCCGCCATGCTGTCATTTTCACTTTATTAACGGGGTTCATTTGCATGTAAATGACTAGTGTAAAGTGGGTTGTCTCACTAGCACATTGTCTGTTATTCTTTCTCACAGTAAACGGTACAGACACATTAGAGGACAACACCATATAGTGTCAAATACAGGCAGGCTGTCTGTGTCAGTATTGGCCTTTTCTTACAATGCAACAGAATGGTGACATTTATTTGTTACCCTTACAGAGGGAGGATCTACCCCTCATCCCCGTGACCACTCAAGAGGCCCTGACTTTTAACACCATCGGGGCCCATGACGTAAATCACCGTCAAGTCATGTGCCCGAGATGGAGATTGATAATCTCCGTCAAATTCGTGCTATGAAAACTGATCGCATCGCTCTACAGCCTAGAGGCGCTTGCTGACGATGGGCACATTTTATTAATGGATTAAATAGGTCCGGGCCCTCAAGGTGTTAATCAACTACTGTATCATATTAACCGGAAAGATTATTACATTTCCCCTTGAGCCCGTTTTCTTCCCTTGCTTAGGAACCAAAGACAAATTGCATAGTATTAACAAAAGTAGTGTTATCAACTGTTTCGTGATGCAGGTTGAGCTGTAATTTGTCTGCTTTTGAGAAGACATACAGATTCTCAGTAAAAGTAAAAGTGAACTGGTCGGAATAACGTGTCCCTTCCACGCGCTACGTCCGGCCAGGGAAATTCCCCTCTGTCAGGTGAAAAGAAGCAGCTTGGACTCCTCATGCATAGAAGGAGGCATGAGGTCAGTCCGCTGCCCCCCCAGGTTGGCAGAGGAAGTGTAGCGCCCAGGATTACATAGATAATTGGCACTGGGTGATAAGAAAACTGGGTTACAAAATCGTGGGATAAAAATTTAAAAAAAAAAGAAAAAAAAGTAAAAGTGAAATATTTGACAATATCAAAGCACCTCCATGACATTGTAAAATGTAAATGTAAACAATTCTAAAGCAGACCTTATATAATAGTTCCAATTGTAAGGAAGAAACAAGGGCAGTTGGATTCCAGGATAGTCATTCCAATGAAGCAATGTATCATGCATGTGCCTGCGTTTTTTTACACTGTGTGCATGTGGTTATTCTGTGTTCAGCCATTTTAGGACTAAAGAACGTATAGTTGTATACGTATATTGCGATAATAATGTGTAGTTAACACAGAATCCCACAGGCACACCGGGACTTGTCTCATGGCACACCATTTGGAAACCACTGCTCCATCTCACTTCTCAGACACTCCAATTACAGGGATGTCCTGCTCCAATAAGACAGGTCTTTCATGCAATGTCAAGCAGAGATTTGAAATATGTTCTCTCCGGGAGATTTCTCTGACTGTGTTGAGTGTTCACCGACAGTACTTCAGCCAGCAATTTTCTGACTGGGCACAGTATAGGTCAGTGGTCCTCAACAGGCGGACCGCGGTCCACGACCGGACCCTGGAGAAATGATAGAATAAAGAGAAAAGGCCTGGGCCGTGGCTCAGCGGGAGTGACCCCCCATCTGTCTCCCCATGTGTGTGTGTGTGTGTGTGTGTGTGTGTGCGTGCGTGTGGGCATTCGTCAATGACAGATTTGTGTGAGCAATGCAACGGCAGAGTTAAAGGAAACAGTCTGACTCTCTCTCTCTCTCTCTAACACTAAGCTTATTCTACCTTTGCTCTGTCACGCACAAGCACGATGTGATGCGCAATTAACACTCTGAATGTGTGTAGGCAATTTAGGCATTTAGCAGACGCTCTTAGGCCTATTATGGGCCGGCATGTCATGATGACAATGTCGCGCTGACTGGCTCACTAGCAGTCACACATTCACACATTCAGTTCATGGATTTTTGGAGGTGTGAATAATGAATATTTGTAAAAGTGAAAAAATATATTTTCATACTCTGCCACCCCAGTGTTGGTTGGGATGGGACCAGAGCAGAAGAGTTTGATCAATACTCAAGGGGGACAGTCCCCCCCCCCCACCCCGCAGCCCCGCCTCCCCGCACCCCCCGTCCCCCGCCGCATCGCGGAAAAAAATACGTTGTTTTCGCTGGTACTTTTAAAGCAGCTTCTATAGGCCAATGTCCAAGCCAAGGTGAGGACTTTCAGGACTATATTATTATTATATGAGAGAGAGAGAGAGAGAGAGAGAGAGAGAGAGAGAGAGAGAGAGAGAGAGAGAGAGAGATCATAGGCGGCGGGTGCGTTTTACCTTTGGGTAGGCTACAGAATTGCGTTGGGGGGGACTGTCGCGGATTTATTTATTTATTTATTTCCCAAATGTTCTAAAAATGAGTTATTTTAGCATACTTTTACCAATGAATTAGCCTATACACAGACAACGACTGATCAGCCTATTTTGGACGATATGGGTCTTTTCTCGAGTCAGTGTGTAGTCTCACTAGTCTGTGTAGGGTTAGGTATCTTTGGTGAATTCTTGATCAGTGTTATTATGTCACGACTCCAGAACAACTACCATGAAATTCTGACACGCTTTGATGTTGTGGACATCTGGCTAGGTGAAAACAAAAGAAACCCGATTAGCATTTGAGTAGCCTACTTTTTAACACCTCTTGGACAGCCGGCGGAGTACAGGGGAGGCGCTGTTTTCCCGAATATTTGCCGGCGGAGAGGTCCAAAATGTTTGGAATTCCCAGAAAATATGTAATGTAAATGTAAAATGTCCACGAAAATCTTCATGGGGGCCTAAAGGGGCCCTGGGAGTCTTCATGGGGGCTGCGGCCCCATGGCCCCCACAGACTCTACGTCGTTGGATGGGACCCGGTTTGTATAGCTTGGTTTGACTGTACTAAACAGGCATAGTTGTTTCTAGGGGAGGGGGGCGAGGGGGGCAGCCCCACCCCATGGGGCCCACGTGGCCCGCGACCCGCAATTTTATTTGCGTGCGCATGAGACTGGACCATGGTTTTATTCAAAAAATATTTGTGGACCTTCAGCATTTCTAGTTGAGGACCCCTGGTATAGGTATAGGTCTGCAATTAGGCTCTTAAAGAAGGTTAGGTGCCTCATGCTGCATTACTGACTGCATCCCTGGTTGAGATTTATGTTATACATGCAGCATGCATTTAAATGGTTGTCAGACCTGTTTCATAGCTTAGCTTTACAGGAAAAACTCTAAAAGAGAACACCAGCACTCACTGAACTATATTTTTTTAAGGCAGGTTTAATTCATTAAATGGTTGACATGGTACGCTGCAGCCGAGCACAACGAATGCGTTTCAGCGCTCAAGCCTTCATTAGCGTTTCAAAGTCGCTGTTGTGCTGCCCTGCAGCGTACCATGTCAACCATTTCATTACTTAAAAGTGCCTCAAAAATGGGGGTTCCGTGAGTGCTGGTGTCCTCTTTTAGAGATGTTTCTGTGAAATCACTTACCCAACCGCACGTTCGGTGACGAATGCTCAGAGTTTGAGACTTGTTGGAATCATGCTAATTACTACCTTGATGTTAATCTGTTTCATAGCTTGCCAATGTATGTGCAATTAGTGGACACAGTTGCTCAATTGATCTACAGATGCAAAATCTGTATCTCCATTTCAGAAGGATCACTGACTGTGTTGGGAATGGTCCACGTTGATCACCAATAAACATACTTTTCATGAAAATTATATGATTTATCATTACAAACAAACTCATTGCACAGGCACAATCACACGTGCACGCAGTCGCACACGCGCACACTTAATTAGTTTAATTAGTCCGACTTAATGCATCTGTGTTGAGTGATGAAATGAGTGTTGCCAAGGTGTTTATGGAAGAATAATGTCCCGCTAATGCTGGCCAGGCAACCTTTCCGTCTCCACAATGGAGACCGCCTCCATGGTGTATATACGGTATGCAAATGTCACACATGCATTCAGACACACAAGTCATGAGTCACACGACTGTCTGACTCTGTACACACGCCTTCACTCATACACAGTACACATATACGTACAGTAGTATATACAATATTAGGTTTGTGCTGATAGCCCATAACATTGTGTATTGAGTTGACACAACCTCTTTTTTTCACTGTACCGTACCGAAAGAACAACAAAAAAAATGTTTTTCTTCCAAAACTAACGGACAGACAGACAGACAGACAGACAGAGTCGTTATGCTGTTACTGACCAGGCTGATTGAATGATTAACAGAAAGCAATGTGGTGGTGCCCTCTGAGGTCCCCATTGGCTGATTGGCTGCCGTTTGTCCTGGTGACACTCAATTTGAATTAATTTGATTGATGGGATAGTGCAAGTGCATGCATGGGTGTGCGTGCACACACACACACACACTTCTCCGAGGAAGGTCTGTCACAGACTGGATGATGATTGATGAAGACATTATGCAAAGTGTGTGTGTGTGTGTGTGTGTGTGTGTGTGTGTGTGTGTGCCCAAAGGTGCGTGCGAATGTCAGTGTGCATTTGTTTATTTGACAGGCTCCCAGATAAATCAATGAGTCCTAGCTTGGTGCCTGGCCCTTAATTAACAAGCCACTGGCCTGTGGGACACCGCTATATATCACACGCACACACACGCACACACACACACACACACACACACACACACACACACACACACACACACACACACACACACACACACACACACACACACACACACACACACACACACACACACACACACACACACACACACACACACGGGTGTAATGAAGTGTGAATCCGGTTTACAACAGTGTCATGATGATGATGTGGAAGATTGTGATTGATGATGTCAAACTGCCTCCAACATAATGTAGGATCCTCAGCCTGGACACTAACTCCCATGATCTCGATACACCAAGAAACACATCTTATGATCACCAACATGGTCTAAGTATAATCCGCAAGGATGCCTTTAATTATCTCCAGTCCACCTGGCCAGAATGGCTGGGAGGTGGATTTTGTGCAACATATGGAATGTCAGAACAGGTCAGCTCCATATATGGAGATTTGAGATTTGAGGTCATATGTAGAGTTGCTGGCCAAAATTGACATCAGGGATCTCCATATAATTTTATGGGCTTAATATGATGACATCACGTGATGTCACGGCATCACCATATATGGGGCATGACCAACCAAACAACTGACGGGAGATGCACGATTTAAAGGTATATTCAGTGATTTCACTTAATTCAAATATCACTTATGTTTTTGTTTTGTTGTGATAATCCTCCCTACTATAGAGTGTGCTGGCCATATAAGGAGTTCCTCCCTGTCCCCAGTTAACCCCTGGGGGTCAAAAAACCTTAGGTTTCGTTTTTGACTCTCTATCCTGATTGGACGAAAGGCTGGGTCCCACAGCCAAAAACGAAACCTAAGGTTTTTTGAGTGAAATCACTGAATATACCTTTAATAGTAAATGTGACTTGCGGTCGCAATAATAATTCTATAATCCAGATGGTGAGCAAAAAGACATCAGTCTGTTGATTCACTGTCAGATAATCTTTCTTACATTTGATTTGCCAATTAAATCCTCAAAGTGATTCTGAAATGACAAACTAAACATGCACACGCACACGCACACACACCACACACCACACACACAGGAAGTGGGATGACAAAGCTGGGTAATTAGTGCAGTTCCGGTCAGAATAATTAATGGATTATAGATATTTAAAAAAAATAGATGCCTCACTGGCCACTGCAGTTCATTGGATCAACGTGTCTCCATTGAAGGCAGGAAGTCAAGCGGAAGTGCTAAAGGCATTTGCTGAATTTTCCGGGACTTATGTTACGCACGTGGAAGCTGCATCCGCTATGCTTCGCAAGGAATCTCGGGAAAATTGTGCCTTCAATTTTGACACTCTCCCCAGAGCCGGAGAATCTGAGAATGAATAATGCATGTTAACAATGTTAAATGTACGCAAATCTAAGTGTGTGGTATGGAAAGGCTGTGGAACTGGGAATGTATGTCTTGTTGTTTGCTTTATTTTGTTATAAGAAAGACATAAATAAATAGATTGTCATGTTTGTTAAAAAAATTTAACTGGTTTCCAGTTCAAACTTTCTGCCGAGCCAATCAAACAAAGCTATGGGAAACAGGCGTTCCAACTGGACCAGAGTCATACCATAGCATAGAATATATTTATTTTCTTTCTTTCTTTTTGTCTCCCAGCAAACTCATTGACAGTGTGACTAAGCTCAGGGTCACTGGCCTCATGTCAGACCAATGTGTAAACATGAACAAACATCCCTTAACCATACGTTTCTCTCTCTTGCTCTCTTTGAGTACAAAAAAAAATCACACCCGTGTGAAGTGAGGGGCGCTAATATATTTAAGTCTAACTCATGTTGATTAGGTGATGTAATGGTGATGTAAAACAAACGGTAAAACCGCATTAGAAAATGTATGCCAGGGACCCCCATAAGAGAAGATTTGTACAGCTCTAGCAGTGATTCTCAACCATTATCATTTCAAGGACCCCCAGGTTTGACATGCATTAGTCTACGGACCCCCATTAAATGGCATTTCTATCTTTGGGACCCCCAATTTATATTGTAAAATCAATGTTAATTTAACTCCGAGTGTACAAATGGAACCAAATGGACCCGTTGTACACAAATGGTTCCATTTGTACACTCTCTGAGTTACAGGGGATCCGCACGTAATTCAGCCGGGGTATTAGTCCGATATGCGGGAACCGCTGGAACATGCGCTGCTACCGTGCGGTTGGTTAGGTTAGGGTCTGAGCCTGAGGTATAGCTTGTCGTTTGTCGGACCAATGACTAGTCTGAACTAAGTACCACTGCACAGACCCATTTGGTTCCAAACTATCATTTAGCTGGGGGACCCCCTGGAACTCCCTCAAGGACCCCTGGGGGTCCCCGGACCCCACTTTGTGGAACCAATGCCCGGCCTAGAACGTCCTCCCTCGCTGTCTCTCTTCACACACACTTGATGTTAAGTGATTCATTATTGATCCCTTGTGAGGATCCCACTGCTCCCATCGGAACAGTAGGCAGCCACCGAGCAGTGACTGCAGACCAGCTCCAGTAGACAGTGTTTGTCCCCAACATGAAGCTTTTTCTCAGGCAAACTCTTCACGCACACACACGCAGTCACGCACACGCACACGCACATCTTGTGACGGCTGTCAGGACGAAAGGAGTGAGTGACAGACAGACAGACCAAGCCATGTCAAGTAAACTGTAAAATCCTGAGTGTTTTAAAATAACCCGGTGCAAGATAACATTACCCGTTTATAGAATTGGCCCTGGAGTCTACATGGGGCCACTTCTGTCTCTGCATTCTGGTCATCCCTCTCTAAGAAGGTCAATTTTACCTTTGGGACAACTTAATATTCAAATCAACATCCAACAATTACTCAACTGAGCAGACGAGAAGGCAGCCAGAGAGAGAGAGACAGAGGCAGAGGGGAAAAGGGTGAGTGACAGACGACCATGATGATGATCAATGTTTTAATACTAGATGCAGTTTCTCTTTGAAATGGCCACCATACAGATAATAATCAATCAGGGGAAACAGAGACTGTGTGTGTGTGTGTGTGTGTGTGTGTGTGTGTGTGTGTGTGTGTGTGTGTGTGTGTGTGTGTATGCTTTCATCTAGTACATGAAAGTGTGTGCATGTGCGGCACTCGCAGGCTTATGTGTTGCCAGGTACCCATGCTGCATGCATGGACGGCAGTGTCACAGCGTCTGATATTGCCTCTCTCATCTCTGCTTTAAGCCGTGCCTGAGCCTCAGTGGAAAAGATAAAAACCTTGGCTAGACTGACACAGACCAGACTTGTCCGGGGAGTATACGCTCTAAGCAAAGGTGTTTCCTCTTTCAACACCCCTTCTAAAGAGGCACCGCTCATAGAAATTGTGTTTTGATCATTGCATAGTGTATGTTGGGTTTCCATTACATTTGTGAAAATCACACCCGTGTGAAGTGATAATATATTAAAGTCTAACTCATGTTAGGTACCATGTACCTTCATGTTAGAAGGTACATGGTACCGTCCCTGCAGGCTAGGGCCTCAAGATCGTTTGTTCCCATAAGTATAGGACTTATGAACAAGCAGGCCCCATCTCAATTCGGTTCATAAAATGTGATGTGATGACTCTTGGAACTACAGTATGACTGGTGGCCTTCTGTTGGCACTGTTTCTTTATTGTCTATGTACTGTGTGATCTGTTTGTTTGCATATCTTTTATGTATATCCTGATGACTGCTGTGCACAAAACAAATTTCCGAAAGGACAAATAAAGTATCTATCTATGTTGATTAGGTGATGTAATGGTGATTTTCCCTTCATTGTCAATGGCGTTTTTAAAACAAACATTTAACTAAAAACAAAGATTAAACCTGTATATATGTAGGAGGGGCTCAAAAATAGGATGACAAAACAGCAATACACGATTAACAGCATCGATGAAGATAGATGCACCAAATGCTGGTCTTAGGGAAGGCTTTTTTTGTTTTGTTTTTTAATATATATTTTTTTAGATTTTAAAATGTTATGGAGCTCACAAGCCTGAGGTCCAAAAGGAGGCTGTTCCAGTCTCTCCCTGATGGCATAGGCCAGGTCACCCATATAGCCACCATCAGGGCCGGATTTACTATCCGCCGCTATGTGCAGCTGCACAGGGGCATGTGGCAAGGGGGGTATTGAAAAAAATAATGAAAAAAACTGACAAAAAAACAGCAAATCCGATCAAAAAAGCTAAAAGCTGCGCAGTTTAGAATTTACATCCAAAGAATGTGTCACTCTCTCGGTTCTGCACTGCTGTACTGGAGAAGTATATCACTGTTGAGGGCAGGCAAATTTGCTTTTAGTAAGCGACTTCGTCATTCTGGGCTTGTGTTGTCTGTAACGTCGCTTGGGCTTGTTTTTCCATACCTGGTTGCTGGTTTCTCTCTCGAAATCTGGCGTGCGTGTGTGTGTGTGTGTGTGTGTGTGTGTGTACTAAACGTGGTGACGCGCAAGTTTGTTTACTGTGTGACTAGTGTCATGGCGGAGCCCATATCGCGTTTCAAATGGATATATTCCTCCTTATTTCCTTCAACTGCTCCAATCCAGCACAAAGAACAGTCAAAGTAAGTTGTTGAGTCCCATGCAGATTATGATCCCATTCCCACCGCCGCCACCAAGTTCTAAGTCTGTATTGCAGCTAACAGTAAAACTGTCAAACCATCAAAACAAACTTATTCTTCTACACTGTATTACATTCTGTAATTAGTATTAATAGCAGTGATTTTCAACCTTTTTCATATCGGGGACCTCTAATTTAGTTGACATTAGAGATTAGACCCTTGACTTGGTGAGATCTGCCTCTGAAAAACTTTTGCAGGTAGAACAGTCAGTGTTTCCCAAACTGGAAACCCTGACACTAGGGACATGTGGGCAAATGGACAACTGCCCAGTTGTCCAGGTGCCCACATGTCCCGGTGCCCACATGTCCCTACTGCCCAGTTGTCCTGGTGCCCACATGTCCCTACTAGTGCCCAGATGGTTTTGGTGCCCTGAAAATGGCCAGAAAATGCCATTTATTTATTTAAAAAAATGCATTCGCATTTCTGAAATGCATTTTACTGGTAAAAAAAAAAGAAAACCAATGTAATGTATTGCAATGGTTGCCAGTTGTATTCCACTATGTTCCATGTGTTCGGGGTTGGTCGTGCCTGCGCTATGGGGGCATTAAAAATGATCTGCACAGGGGCACTCATGGGGGTTAATCTGGCCCTGGCCACCATCCTAGACTTAGGAACAACTACTAGAGCCCAAACATATCAGGCTACGGACAGGAAATAAAGTAACACATTACAATACGTACATTTGCAACCATTGAAATAATATTAGACGTCTTATTATGAATGTGAATGTAAAAATTGTATAATTATGTAGGGGGATTATTCATTATGTGAGTTTCAAATGTTACAGAAAAATGTACTAAGCTTCGGCCTATGCCTTTTCCATCAACTACTGTATAAGAGAGTGTGAATATTTAATGTAATGATTTATGTTACACTGTTGAATTGATCGAAATAAACTAAACTAACATACATTGACTGGTTTTCCGACAGCCTGCCTAATAGCCTACAACCCTCCTGGGCTGCTCACAATAAACAAGGTGCAAATCGAGTCGTGCAACCAACCAACATGAAATGGGGAGAATAAATTATCAGAATTGATATTATCATGATATCATATTGCAGGAGCTACAATAAAGGAGTAGTTGCCGTATATTGGAGTTGAAAGGGTTTACAACATCGTTCATCAATCAAATTGCTATAATCTGTAAAAACCCCTGACTTTGTAAACAACCTGGAAATAATATCGTACAAGCACAGTGACTATCAATGGCATGGAGAATAAGTGCTGAACAGGCAAGTGAGTGACTATGGCATCATGAGTAAACGTTACAGTAATAAACAAGAAAGCTGTTTTGCAATTCTCAGCCTCAGCTAACTGATTGCCATGGCAACCCCACACCTGCAAATTGATTACTTAACCAGTACTCTTTTCACAGTCCATTTGCACTCTTCAGGCACAGGCAGACAGACAGATACAGAGATCACCATATACAGTATCATACTATCATACTATGGGCACAAAAGGGACACAGACAGATAGTTAAAATAGGTGCTATGACAAGTTGACAACGGGTATTATTAGGTTCCCAAGTTGCATCGTTCTCAAGTAGGCCGGTGGCCGACGGGCACGCACAGGTCTAGTACATGTAAATGTGAGATATAGAGGGTATGCGCATGCACACAGTGAGTGTCAAATCAAGTGGCAAAGTGAGTGTAAAAGTTAAATGTGTGCGTGCGTGCGTGCGCTAGCTCAGAATGAAGGAATGACTGGTAACAGATAGAAATAAAGTCAGATGTTGAATGCAGTTATGATGACAAAATATAAAGATTTAGACACACACACACACACACACACACACACACACACACACACACACACACACACACACACACACACACACACACACACACACACACACACACACACACACACACACACACCACACAACTAACGAGTGGCCCCACTGCCAGCCAGAGACTCTTGGTGTCAGGTTATCAAAGTGTGAACATTAGATTGCCTCAGAGTTTACTCTCCTAGAAAATCAACTTAGATGCTTTCCCAGACCCTGGGGGGGCAGCCTATAATAGCCAGCCTGGGTACCTGGCTGAATGACTCACCATGCTGCAAAAGGGATTTATACTTAGTGCAGTGCGGCTAGGTTTTCCTTCAAATCAGGTAATGGATCATAAAGTGACTTTTATAACATTCAAACAGATATAATAGGGTTCTGGAATGCAATTGTTGGATTTGACGGTCCTTGAAATTGATGACATAAGACGTTGAATCTGACCACGTGAGACCAGGCTTACACACCGACCAACCAACCATCCAAAGCATCTCATCACCTAGCCACAGCCCGGGGCCAGCGAGGTTGTTAGGTGACATTTGGAAAAAGGATAATTATTCATAGGTAGGACAGAGCTGTAGAACACACACACACACACACACACCTATGTGTGTGGAAAAACGTGCAAGCCCAGAAGAAATACATCCAAGCTGACGTGAATACAGACACACACACACACACACACACACACACACACACACACACACACACACACACACACACACACACACACACACACACACACACACACACACACACACACACACACTATGTGATATTCAGTGACAAGGTCTCTGTGTCCATTTGGGTGAATAAATGTGGCAGACGTGCTGGCGGCTGCATGAACCATGAGCTTTACAAACGCTCTGTGCTACGCTGCACTGCTGCCATACCCTGTTACACACACACACACACACACACACACACACACAAGTACCACGTTATTAGCAGAGTTCTCCCTAAAGCTTAAACGAATGTGGACACATGCACTCATACATGCAAAAATACGAAAAGTCATGTACATTGTTTCTCAATGTCTGGTCCAGGGGTCCAAATGGATCCTTGCAGGTCTATTCTGTAACTCTGAAGAGTGTAACACATGGAAATACGTTTAATCTTATGATGGAACCCCCGATCTACAGTTCTACACAAATACACACACACATTTTCAGTGTTAATTTAACTCTGAGCGTGTACAAATGGAACCAAATGGACACCCTGTTCAGACCACCTTCGGAGGCCGGGCCTCTTCCAAGTGGATCCAGAGATAAGGGTGTGGCTAGATGACACAGAGTTGGACATGCAACTCAGACCTGCAGCAGTCAGAATTTAACCAGTTTTGATGATGACGATAACTGGGGGGAGGGATGGGGTGAGGGAGGAAAAAAAAAAAGGTATGTTCAAACTGTACTAAATTGTTGAAACCTACTACCAATAAACATATATTAAAAAAAAGAAAAAAGAATTGAACCAGCGATCATGTGGTCATTGCATGTTCATTACAGAGAAAAGTAGCAACGGGCATGTTAGAGCCAGTAAAGCAGTTAAGGGGGAGAGAGGGTGGCATCATTTCTCTTCACATTGAGGTGACCGCTAGTGATATCCTATCAGTGTTTCACCAGGGATATTCATTAAACACAAAGACAAGCCGAGTGGCTCCGGAGGCCACAGTCAGGGCTCTGCGGACAAGGAAAACATCACTTATTCATGGGACAGCATAAATCTCCGTCCCACAGGGGTACATAGATGAGGGCGATCACTGTGTTTTGTTGTATTAACTGGGAAAACTAATGACGTATTTAGGAGTAATGAGAGCTCAGAGACGCAATGACAGCAGTGGGTTCAGAAAGAGAAAGTGCGTGCATGCGTGCGTGTGTGAAATAGACTACCGGTATGCCACCAGAAGTCATGTACACTGCCAAATGTGAACAAAAGCAACTACTCCTAAAATAAACAAAGTATCCCGCCGGTTTCCCTCATATGGATATGAAGATTGCGCTGATGGGCCACAATGCTTAAATGAGAAACCCAATGTTACAGAGAAAAACATCCGCGAGCCAGGGGATAAACGAGTGACGCCAGGAGTCAGGACTATACTCTATACCTCAGCTTTTTCCACATAGCGCCTTTGATCTCAATCCAGCCCCATATACTTATATTATACCCATTATACTTAGTATAGAGGCACAAATTACATGAAGTAAAATGCCACTAAGCCAGCTGGTTCCCAACCTGGCTGGAAACCACTGGGTGTCTTTTTGCTTTTCAAAGGCATCACTACTTGCAGTATGAAGCTGCAGCTGAATGCAGATTAGAAACAGAATGAATGAAAATATATGCCACTACACGTTGAACGTCTGAACGACTCCTAACCAATCAAAGACCACCCGGCCAGCCCAGCAGGGAAGAAAGCCATCACGAGAAAATGGGGTCAGGTAGAGTCTCTCAGGGAGGCTCTCGAGGACATGTCGAATAGGATAGAGAGAGATAGACACACAGAGAGAGAGAGAGAGAGAGAGAGAGAGAGAGGCAGAGAGGTGACCATGAGAACCAAGCATGCTCTCATCATCAACATGCTTCATCCTGCTCGATCAGCTCCTATACTATGGTTTACGTGGCAATGGCACAGCATGTCTCAAGACAGTTATTACTGGAACATACACACAAACCCTGACACGCACGCAAACACACACACACACACACACTCTCTCTCTCTCTCTTTCTTTCTGGGGGGTAGCTGGTATTTGGACAGCTGCTGGTGGCACTTTTTACTAGTTTCTCCGCAAACAGCAGCGCTGAATGAGAGGAATGATAGACAGAGGAATAGATGGATGTAGAGCACAGGCTGGGGCTGACAGAGAGGAAAAACAATGGTCTGGTAAATTAGCAGAGGATGAGAGAGAGAGGGGGGAGAGAGAGACTTGGCTTGATGATGACGACAAATACAACAATGCAGCAGTTCCGGGAAAACACGTTATTCACTCTCTCTCTCTCTCTCTCACAGTTGACATGGATCGCACTCTCCTCTGGTTTTGTCATTCTGTCTGTTGGCAGGACAAGCTGTCGCAAGATTAAGTGTCATAGGAACAGCAACTGTAGCCTGGAGCGAGACATGAGGAATAGAAGAGAAGATGGAACACCCTCCCTGTATCCATTAGAGTTGACCACACTTTGGCGGTGGTACATGGCCCTCAGACCTGTGGAATAGTCAACTAAAGTTGTGTAAAATGTGCTATATAAATATAGATGGATATGAGTGATTGGCCACCTTTTGGCCAACGGTTGTGGGTTTCGTGTCTAAGCAGGATGACATAGCCCTCTACCACAGGGGTTCTCAACGTTTTTGGCTGGGGACCCCCGAAAATGCTTTGGCCATGTCTCGCGAACACCCTCTCGTGTAATATTGCAATTATACAACAGTTACCCAGACAAAATGTAGTCACTACGACCACAAATGTACCCAAGAAACTAGTTGGCCTAGCCACCGAGTCTGAGAGAAAATCACGGCTGAATTCTTTGTTTTGATTAGCCGTTCCTATATTGTGGTTTAAGCACGGCTAGAAAGCTGTTTCAACCAATCAGATTGCTTCCTCGAAAAGACAAAGTTTGCATTTTCAATTGGGTGCTATGGCGCCACCCTTTGGCCAATGGTTGTGGGCTTCGTGTCTCTACCATATTGCAGAGTATCGTCAAAACCGATTAAAACAGAACTGCAATAAGTGGTGGAAGAAGGAAAAACTAAATTTGTCATAAACTGAACAAAATTCGTCTATAGACATGGCCACACATGACATGCCCTTAGCCATAATAATATATAATAGCAGTGTAATAACCTATATTATTTACTTTATGATATATTATTATAATTATAATATTCTGTAATATGCATGGATCATTTATGTTTTATGCTGTCTTTTTATGTGATGTCTGAGACACTTGTTCAATGTTCATAATGAACTCTAAAACATTGATTTGATGGAGATTTGCAAGGAGATTTGATGGAGTCTTTTCCTTTCGGCTTTTCCTTTCAGGGGTCACCACAGCATATCATCTGCCTCCATCTCACCCCCTCCTCTGCCTCCTCTTCTCTCACACCAACTAACTTTATGTCCTCTTTCACTACATCCATAAATCTTCTCTTTGGTCTTCCTCTAGTGCCTAGAACTGGCAGTTCCAACCTCAACATCCTTCTACCGATATACTCACTCACGTATACATCCCTCCTCTGTATGTGTCCAAACCATCTCAGTCTGACCTCTCTGGCTATATCTCCAAAACATCTGACATGCACTGTCCCTCTGATGTACTTGTTCCTGATCCTACATTTTAACATTTTAGTCTCTGCTACCTCCAGCTCTGCTTCCTGTCTTTTCCTCGGTGCGACTGTCTCTAAAGTAACCACACAACGTAGCGTGTCTCCTTCACTTTCATCCTTGCTGATACTTTCCAATCATCACCCATCACACCTGACACCTTTCTCCACCCACTCAACCTACTTGCCCTCGTTTCCTCGAGATATGGACACATGAGGCCAGAGAGGAGATGGAAGAAGCTTGTACACGGTTGTGCTCAAATAGCGTGCATGCATGCATGCATGCGAGCGAGCGTGTGTGCGCGCACGTGTGTGACCGCATGGATGAAAGATACAGCATCACTTCCTCGCCTTATAAATCCCTGGTCTCCCTAACAACCCTGTAAAGCTCTGCAGAATTAATGGGGGTCCTTGGCACTGGGAACGAGAGCATTGCATCATGGTACATAATACGGTATATCATCACCACCGCTTCCTGTCTGCCATATATATATATACGGGTGGCGCTGCGCCAAACAGCTCATGGCAAACACATGACGGCTTCAGTGTTTGCCGTGTCCAGGGGAAACGGACTTCTGGGTGGATGGATGTTTGGAATGGAATGGCTGCCAGGGACGCCCCGGGGGGCGCAGTTCAGTCACGTCAGTGTTGATTTCGACGACTAAAACTATGAAGAAAAATGTCCGTCGACTACCTTTTTTTCACTGACAAAAACTAAATAAAAACCAAGCTACAGTGAATATATAGTATAAATATATTGACAATTTCGTCAAGAAATAAAAACTAGACTAAAATGTTAGGGAGAGACTAGTGGAGATGCTTGGTTGCATGCAAATAGCAGATATACACGTTCACAACAAGGTTGTAGATTGGCTATTTACAGCATGCAACCAAGTCTAAAATATGCCAACAATATGTCACCATCAAGGCCTGTTCAATTCAACTGCAGATTTACCAAACTATACAAACACTAAAACATTTCAGTTGACTAAAATGCGACTAAAACTAAATGAAAACGTATTCAAAAGACTTTGACTAAAACTAAATCAAAATGTGGGATGCACAAGGCAGTTGTTGAAGCGGACTCCAAACCCAGGATGTTGTGATTACGGGGTTAGTGAGCAGACATGCCGAATTTCGAGGGCATTTCATTTACTGATAATTTTTTTAGACCGTCACCTGATTGCGTTGCCAATCATTTTGTTTTTATTAAATTCGTAATTTTTGAGGATGTGTGGCTACTGGCTAAACATGTGGTCCTAGCAGAATGCTTATAATTAGAAATGTCTATTCTCATCATATAAAATCACAATGACTTTTTAATGTTGGCATTTGTTTTGTAGACTGGTGAATAAATCACTGCAGCCAACGTCAGGAACCTCTGTCTAGTTTTGGAAAATGTGTGGGAACCTTGTACAGTATACATGTATTAAGTGCTTTTATTATGCTTTTATTTCATGCCAAACAGCCTCTTGACTGGCTGCTTGTGTGGTAATGACTTACTGTCACTTTGAAGGGCTCATTGTTCTTGTTGCACAATGTTTGACAGAGGCACAGCACTTTTACCCTTTCTTTTGTTGTAATGTAAAGTATTGTTATAGTGTACCGTATGGATTGTATTTCTTCTATTCTAGGTTATTTAATGTTGTTGCAGACATTGCAGTCTCACGAGGCCTGACTGTTGACTTGAATGTGGTGTTCACAAAAAAACCTAATTGTCCATATAATTGCCTTGTGTATTAATTCTGACAGGTAAACAGATTTATCTTTGGATAATTTGTACTATAATGAGTTGAATACAGTTAAAATATTGAGTAAATGTTTAGTCAGATCAACCTAGCATTTCATATTTGTGTGTGGTTTGACCTAGGTTTTCTATTGCATATTAAGTTTAACTACTCAAATTCTTCATTTCAAGGTGCTCATTCATAGCAGTCAAAATTGCTCAATATGTATGAGTGTAAAAAGTGTTCACCAATATAATTGAGTAGATAGTAGCCACTTGTAGATCTGTAATTTTCATTGAATGTTTGCCTATTGTGACATTCCCAGACATTCCCAGGATAAGGATGCTATAGGTTTCATGTAGCTAATGACAGAATGAACAGAATGAATTGAGTAACGTCCATGCTGTATAGTTGTCATAATTCATAGTGCTCATAATTGTGTCTTATCACCTTAAAGTGCGAGAAGAACCTCCAATCCAACCAGGCCCACACACTCTCACTCTTTACAGATGGAAATAAGAGGAATTCTGTATTGCGCAGTAAGAAGTAAAAGTTGGGGAGCCATCATAAATAAATTAGGATGGTACAAATGCACGCACACACGCACACACACAAACTGCCAAGTGGATTTACAAGAGCAGGCCTCATTAACGTCTCTCCAACATGGGCAGCAGTGAGGTAGCCTGGTTAATAAACCAGACCGAATCAGCCGTTGGCAAACAAAAATTGCCTGCCGGCGGATTACGGTCTGGAGAGGCTCAATTGTACGCCCATTTCCAACACCAGAGAAATGGGGCGGCCAATCGGGACACGGTTCGGGACACGCCTCCCCAAACTGATATCCCGCGGTCCGTGCGATATTAGTCTGGTTTATTAACCAGGCTAGCAGTGAGGTGCATGGGTTCTGTCCAAGCAGAGCTCCCTGATGCTTCACTGACAAATTATACAACACACCTCTTTGCTGGCTTTACAGCCTTTGCATACACAATTAGGGGCGACTGTGGCTCAGGAGGTAGAGCAGGTCGTCCAATGATCCATGGTTCGGTGGTTCGAATCCCGGCTCCTCCGGTCTACATGTCGAAGTGACCTTGGGCAAGACACTGAACCCCAAATTGCTCCCCATGTGCTGGTTGGAACCTTGCATGGCTAGGCCGCAATCGGTGTATGAATGTGTGTGTGAATGGGTGAATGTAATGCACAATCTATGTAAAGCGCCTTGGATAAAGGCGCTATATAAATGCACCATTTACCATTTTTTTATCATTTACCAATGAGACATAATTCTGATATGCTAATGATGACATAGGTCTTGACGTTTTAAAGGCATATAGAAAGAAATGTTTACATGAACAATATTCAGGGTGAAAAAAGAACTGTTCTTTTGGTGCCACCCACATTTAGAACATGGGTAAATTCACCTTCCACAGCACTGCCACTCATGGAGAGAAGCTGATTGACACCCCCCCCCCCCCCCCCGTTGTATATTGTTATTCCAACCTGTACATAGATTTCATGTTTTTGAGATATCTCAATTGTTGTTGTGATTTTTGCGATTGTGAATGAAAGGAAACAAGACCGCAAAGTCTTTCTCCTGTGCTATCCTTTTGGACCCAATGTGCCTGACTGTACCCTGTACTGTTTGCATTTTGTATTGTCTAATAAAATAATCAAACAATTCTTACCAACAAGGGCAGGGCGAGGTCAGCGAAGTAGACAAAGGCTGCTCCCAGAGCGAAACCCACCGCCACAGGCACAAAGGCAAACGAGCCATACTTCCCAGAATCCTCAGCCATGTCGATCGCTGGGGCCAGCAACGACCAATAAGAGGCAGCCAGCATCACCTGAGAAAAGGGAGAGAGGCAGACAGACAGAAATAATGAACATTTAGTCAAGCATAATGGTGTAAAATAACACATTTTCTATAAATACATTAAATTAGGCTTTAGCCTAGTTGTATTAAGCCTTGAGGTGTATCCTTTATTTTTCTGTCCTCTCACTACCAAAGTGTGGCAGACACATGAAAGGTCACCAACCAAGTAGCCCTTGAGGAAACAAAAAAAACATTTTGTGACAGACTTAGGTTGAGTCTCATTCAAAGTAGAAAGGGGAAACAAAAAGTAATCATTAGTATGCATATGATCCCTGAAAATTGCTGTGAAAAACCTGTGCATGTGTGCGTGTGTCCGTCCTCCAGGTTACCCTGTGGCTGTCTTCTAGCTATTCACACACAACGCACCTGTTCATTGCCTTTGGATAGAAAAGTCACACGTTTCTATGGCTTTTCCACAGTATCTGCTCCATGACAACAATAAATAACTAACCATTAGTCATCAGTGCATTAAATGCATCGACACGTCCACGTTTTCACAATTCAGCTAGTGGGCAATGGGTATGCATGTTCATGTGTGTTTCCATGTCTGAGTGAATAATATGTGTCCTCAATCTGTTGCGTGCGTGCGTCTGTGCTCATGTGTCGGAGTACACCACTGGTGGTGTGTCAGTGCATGTAATTATGTTTGTTGATTGACATACAGTGCTAATTATCAACACATCATTGAGCAAGTCAAAATCTCAAGGCACACCTGTAACTCATTTACAAGCTTGCGATGTATTGCGAGGCCTGGCATGGCTGCATGTAATCATATGGGGCAATGTTGACTTCCACCGCTGTCACCTTGTGAATAGTTTGTACTACTAGACCTGTATGTGCCCGTCGCAGTCGGCCACCGGCCTACTTGGGAAAGATGCAACTTGGGAACCTAATGATATACGTTGTCATAGGCAGCACCCGTTTTAACTGTCAGCCGGTGTCCCACATGGAGATCTGTGTATGTGCCTGTGTGTGTGAAGAGTGCAAACTGAAAAGTGTACTTGGCAATCAATTCGGCCCACTGGCAAAGCCTGATTGGTTGACCCTCAATTGGCTGAGGCAGAGGCTAGAAATTGCACAGGTGAAAGGAGTAGGCCTCATTCATTAGGCCCACTGGCAGAGCCTGGTCCAGGTGAAAGGAGTTGGCCTCATTAGGCCCACTGGCAGAGCCTGACCAGAGCCTTCTGTGGTGGTTCTGGAGACCCGTGGGTCCGACAGACTCTATACCTGGCATTGCACTCCCTGTGGGGGTGTGGAACGCGTGTGTCGAATGTGAAGTCGGTGGATCAAACGGTTCTCGAGTTACATGCATTACAACCGTACACACACGTACACACACATACGCACGCAGAGACATGGCGCATTTATAGTAGGATAGCTTGTACTAGGATGAGGATGAGGATGATGATATTCCTCCCTTCGTACTCTCTTATCTGAACCCAACAGATGCACACACACACTCCCTGGATGACAAGAGATGAACCTCTGCCCCAATGTTTCCACATGGGCCTGTTATAGCACCACTAGGAGGCCGATTTCTGCAGAACACACTTGTTGACAGTATACCTACAGATTTTGTCCAACCAGCACGCAAATTCGTACACAGTCTCTTTACAGTCATTAAACGAAACGGGTCTTTCAGATTTTACATACTCCATCGCAGGGTTTTGAACAAAATGCTGCACATCATGAACACAATTTTGCACGCACATTCCTAATATGCAGAGGAAGAAATGCCACTTGAGAATTTTCAACTCAGCCTCATGGGTGCGATTCGTGGTTTTACCTATAACTGCACCAAGCTGTGTAAAACCTTGTATGCACACTCCCTAGAGGCCAAGGAAAAACCTATGCCCGGTATTTTTCACATGTGCTCTTTATAGTGCCACCAGGAGGCCGACATATGTAAAACTTTGTTTTTATATTACTCCTTCAGATGTGATCCAAATCTCACGCAAATCAGCACACATGATCTCTAGTCATGTGATCAAGATGGGTTTTTTTTTTCACGGCCCGTGGTCCGTTTTGTACAAAATGCTGCAAATCATCAACACAGTGTCTGATTGTGCCGTTGAAACTGTGCATGCATATTCCCACTAGGCTGAGGAAGAAATGCTACTTGACATTTTTCGAATCATGCTCATGGTGGCGCTATAATAGGCAGAGTCGGGTCTTTACATAACTGCACCGATCTGCGTAAAACTTTGTATGCATAGTTGCACACTCCCTACAGGACAAGGAAAAATGTCTGGCCTGCATTTTTCAATTCTGCCTTTTCGAACGCCACCAGGAGGCCCACTTATGTGCAACACTTTTTTAATTAGTCCTTCAGATTTGATCCAAATATTAATCCTGGTGGAGACCTGTGCCCTGAGGGCCACTACTTCCAGTTTTCCCCTGCAACTGACCAGAGGCAATGAATAGATGCAGAGGACTGCCACTAAAGTAGTTTTAGTTTAATTCAGCTCACGAGAGCACTGCATTTAACAAATTTAAGCTAGAAAGAAATCCTATAAATATATATATCTAATATACTCAACTGAACATTATGCATCCGTTGCCGGAATATGCAGTCAAGCTGGATTCCATTCCAATCTGCTCTGCGTAATGGAATCACACAGATAAGAGGGGAATGGAATGTTTGAGTAAATGTGTGCGTAACATACATGCATATTTTATTAATTGATTCCAAGTTGCCAACCCTCTCTTGATATGCAATGCTGGCTAACCATACCCTTATTGTGAAAATGATTAGACAGGTAAATGAGACTCCTGTCTCTCTGTGCCAAATGAGTCTAACTGGCAGGGTGCCTTCCTGTAGTTTACTATCAGCACCGAAACCTCCAGGCCTCTAAGATCTTGCATGACTAGTCTTAAACTAAGCAAATTTGAAATTGAACAAAACTGTGTGTGTGTGTGTGTGTGTGTGTGTGCGCGCGCGCGCGTGCGTGCGTGCGTGCGTGTGGGGGTGTATAATTAATTAATTATTGTTATTGCTTTTTATAATGATTGTTTGTTTGTATAAATTATAGTTTGCTCATTGTGAAGCGTGTAAATGGGAGTGCCTCCCAAACATAATGGTTTTAAGTGTAAAGTGCACGTGCATGTGTGTGTATGAGTAGTATGTAATGCTCTCAACCGAGTGTGTAACACACACACACACACACACACACACACACACACAAACACACACACATCCACATTGGGAGGATTACATCGTAATTATAAATTGAGCACTCAATTTGTTGAGAGGAAAGCAATTCTGAGAACGATTTTTATAGTTCAGTCAGATGACTCATGAATAGTTTTAACCAATATTTATTATAGAATGAGAATACAAGAGTGCATATAATATGTTATCTTGGCGTTTGGCTCTGCTACATACCCTGCTCGGCACAATTAAACACCATCATTAAACATTAAGGGCAGGGAGATAGATATACAATAACAACCCCCTATGGGGAACAGAAATAACAACAACAACCAGGAACCATTATGCAGAAGGAAGGCAGGAAGAAAGCATGCAGTCAGGTAAGCTTGCAAACACTATATACACCCACAAAGTAATGCTGCGATATTAACCCCTCGAGTATATCTGACTGAACTAACTCTGCAAGCTACGCATCATTTATTGGACCAGATTCACTAAGGAAATTTACACCCAGGTGTAAATAAAGTGACTAAAGGAGGGTGTAACTGTATGCTCAATATCACGTGTAATTCACCAAAGATGGCGTATTGGCTTCAATTGTGTGCATCGCGGCTGTAGCTCATTTTTGCCTCACAGTCACGGGGTCTCTACCCATCTTACCTCCATAAATGGTAACCGGAAACTAACGTGATGATGTTTATGATGGAAAGATCTTCAAGCTAACAGCGCATTAGTACCATAGAGTTATACAGTATATAAACGAAACAGTTGGTACCAGTTCGGGAAGCACCGCATAGCAACTTGTAGATCAGCTTTTTTGGCACAAGATTCTTCACTCCTTGCTGAACGTTAATAACTTTAGTTAATAAAGTTACTCTCGCGTATAATGAGATTTTTTTTTATTATACAGTGCAACATCACAACCAAATAGCTATAAAAGAAATCGGCAAGGATATTATGAAAGCCCTTTCTACTGATGAATATCGCACTCAGCTTTGCAGAGGTAAAAATAAAATCAGATCATTTTCATCAGAGCTTTATTGATTACTGGGGTCGGACCGGGATGATTGATTCCCTCCACTGTACCACTACATCGGATATGGAAATCAAATTAAAAAATTTACATGGACACAGATTTTATCCATACCGAACCAGAGTAATGCCTTTATTGGTTACTGAGGGTTAATCCGTCTTTTGGATTAATCATTGTTCTATAGGCCTATGTCGGAAAAGCTAGATTTCATCCAGCTGTTTCCTATAGGACACACATTTTAGGCTATTTATGTGTGGCGTTCATGTGATCAATATACAGCATTATCTTACACTTTAGCTATTGAAAAATATCAGATGTTCTCTCCTCAACGTCATCAGTGCCCATACCCGAGGCAGGGTTGGTGTAAGGGCCTTTCTGTGTGGAGTTTGCATGTTCTCCCTGTGTCCCTATAGGGTAGGTAACCTCACAAAAACATGCAGTAATCCTGGTCTCTAAACTACCTCCCCCTGGCCTGATGGAGGGGAAAGCAACTGGTCGGAATAACGTGTTCCTTCCACGCGCTACATCCGGTCGGGGAAACTCTCCCTGTAGGTGAAAAGAATCTCCTCACATGCATAGAAGGAAGCAGGTTGGCAGATGAACTGTAGTGCCCAGGATTACATTAGAAAATTGACACTGGGTTGCAAAATCGTGTGATAAGAATTTTGTAAAAAATAATAATAATCCTGGACCAATGATGCATTTCCAAGGAAATTATGACGTTTATGCCCGGATCGGACTACCGTACTTCAGCTGGGGCAAAAATGTATGTCAGTTCGGGTAGGACTTAAAATATGCAATTATTTGTTTGTTTGTTTACGTATATATTTGTATTCTTTTTTTTGGGAGGGGTTCTGGCTTCTAGAATCTACCATGATGGACTTGAGAGTCCTTGAGAGTTTAATGAGTATTAAACGGGCTCTCAACAGGGACTCCAGCCTATTGGCCGGCCTGTCAGTGACATCGATGCTCTCAGCCAATTACAGGGCTGTTGCCCCATGCAGCGGCGCCTTACGTTTCTCCTCTTTGCTCCTTTCATTACTCCATAGCAGGTGTGACTTTAGACAGCAACAGCATCGGATTGACCTTTCTGCTTTACAGTCAGAGAATGAACGATGAAGCCAAGCCAGTTAGTCAGTACGTTCTAAAGTAAACTGGCTGGCTGGATAGCGGCAGCCAGGCCGAGTAATTAGGCTTCTGGCTGCTTTTTTATTGTCATGCGTTTTAGAGTTACTGTAGGCATTTTCATACCATATTCAAACTAGAAAGGTTCCGCCCTTTGTTTGGGAGAGCTGTTGAATGTTGCCATGGTTGTTTGCCATGGCTGGGGGTCCTTCACATTAAACTCAAGAGTTTGAGAACCACTGGTTTATACAACGTGTTAATGGTTTACGTCAGAGAAAGAAACATTAAGAAACTATCACTTGAAGTTGAAAGAACCATATCACAGCTTGAAACATAATTATCATCTCTTCTTTCTCTCGATCCTTGGGACAAGATACGGAAATAGAGTCGAGACTTCACAGTGTCATCAAGGCTAAATTACACTTCCCATGCTCCATTACAGCGACACACAGTTGTCGTTTCCGCAGAGCGCTCTCTCTCCTCTGTCTGCATACAGATGAGAGCTGCTGGAGATTGCAGCTGTGTACATGTGCCCATGCTCCAGAATAATCAGTCCCCCGCTGGTGAGGTATTCCACCTCATTGCGATTGCAGAGCAAATTTAATAGCCGGCACTTTGTAGCCGCTACACAACAGGTGCCAACCATTGGCAAAAGATAGGGGTGGAATCGATGGACTTGATGGAGAGGAAGACATGACACAGATGACTGGTCATTGACCAACAACTATCACTATCACTCTACGTCTCGGTCGGATTCTCCATCTCCACTCCCTATAAACGATCTTCCGGGCATCTTGCCAAAAGCTCCTGAGAAAAGCTGTGTAGTAAATTGGGCCTTGAGGGGGTTCTGGTTGTTTGCTTCATATCACTCATCGATCTCATGACTAATTTATCTATCCATCATTCCTCACATCCTATCCCTCACCCGTGCTCCATCAATTCACAACTTCCCACTATACCGTACATATGTAGATGGATACATCTACTGGTGTACACAATCCATGTTCCCTTTATGACCAATCCATGTTCCCTTTATGACCAATTAATCTACTTACTATTCTAAGTCTCAAAGACTTCTGCTGATTCTTGGCTTCAATCTTCCACTGTCTGATTATCATTTTGTCACTCCTTTTCTGCATCTATCCATCCATGTCACTCTATCTGCTCCTGAATGTTTTCTTTCATTAAAATCAGTATGGTGCTCTCTATAGATAGATAGATACCTTTATTATCCCGTGAGGGAAAATCAGTCGCCCAGAGGCGGCACAGCAGTTCAGGTTACAACATACATGTAAGGATAAGAAAGTATTGTAGTACAGTGGAAACAAGGCAGAAGGAAAGGCAAGGTGCAACAAGAAATAATAATAATAATAAAATACTACAGGGCAAACAAGAGTAAACCAATAAGATGTCTATATACAGTCAATCAGTGCGTCATCATAAAGTGTATCACTGCGTCTCGTCATAAGACAGACAAGATAAATAAAGTCAATTAAAATGCAAAGCCAAACAATAAAGTGACCATTGGTCAGTGCAAGAAAGCGTGAGACGTGAAAAAACAGTGCACGAACCCCAACGAAAATCAGCTTTTTAATATTTTCTGATTGCACACAAAGAGAAGGGTCCCGCACAATCTAGAACTTGCAAAACACTAGAAAGCGATGTTTCGGTCATTCATAAGGACCAAAACCAAGCTAGGCTAAATTGGCGGTGCCCGGGATTAAAATCAGAATACTGGTTTTCCAAAAGGCGAGCAGCGAGCGCTCTACCGACTGAGCTACAGTACTTCGGAGGAGTTGCATATCTATGGTAATATTATACACTTCACTCATAAACACATCATCACTATAAGCATGCAAATTGAATTGCAAGACATGGCTAGAGCTGTTTAAGAATCAAGTGTTGTTACTCATCACGCTCTTCAATCTTTTCTGCCAGACTGCCACCCCCACATCTGCCACCATCTCTTCGTTTAGTCCTCTACAGTCTACACTCTTCAATTCCTCCATTGCATCCCCCTAATGCTTTAAGAGGGTGAGTGGGGTAAAGTAATATAAATTATGAACTGAGATGACAATCCATCGATTGCATGGATTAGAAAAGCCCATGTGTGCAGCGGCAGATGCACTGTAGCCAGAGTAAAGGCGAAGGCCTGCTTCGGCTACGTTTGTGCCTCCCCTCAGATAACCGGTTATTTGTTAAGTATACAGCATACACTATATTCAAGGCAGACAGACAGTGTATCAGACACAGAATACACATCTATTCTCTCTCTGTGTGATGCATGTCTGGACTGGACTCTTCATTTGATTCTTGAGACAGCATTATTTATTTTCGACGTGAGGACGACAAAATGTGTAAGCTTGGCTTCACCTCGTTGTGGGGTCACAGTCTGCAACCTCCCACACATCCTTGTGATTGCACTGGGAAGACTAACAAGTATTGACTGAGACAATTGACAAAGGCCATGATTGAAAATGTTATAGTGCTACTGATGATGAAAATGAAAAAGATAATCCTGTATTGATACCCGGAGGAAAAGTCAGGTATACAGCAAGTGATAATGAAACACCGGAGAGGTACTGTAGAGTTAAAGGGGAATGCCACTCATTTCAGAGAGATTAAAATAGGGTTCATTTTGCATCCCAAAACGCAGTTTATAGTTAAGGGACGCAATAAAACATCGACCTCTGCATCCATCCATAGAACTGAAGGTATAGAACTTGGGGTCATGTGATCAGTGACATCACGAAAGTGTACTCTGGCCTTGTTGGCCTGCAGAGTACACCTTTGTGTAAAAAGAAACGCATCTCAGTCTCACCGTTATCCACTCTTATCAAACATTAAGCACAGTCTGGTGTCATCTCAGTCTCACCGTTATCCACTCTTATCAAACATTAAGCACAGTCTGGTGTCATCTTTTTCAAGGCTACTCAACGACAGCAGATGGATGAGACCTCAAAACAATAATATAACCAAATAAATAGTCTATATTTAATATACTGACCAATAGAATATATTAAATGATGAGATGGAGAGGGGGAGAGGGGAAGAGAGCGAGAGTCTACAAACATTTGTGTAGGTTACATGAGAGAACATTTAACAATAACGTAGATAGATAGTGATACATACAGTGAGTGGCCTACTACAACATGTTGACATGCAGCTACAGTATATATAGACATAGGCTATCATTAGAGGCAGCTGTGCATAATTGATCAAATAACACAAGCTCAGATGATTCCAGGAGGAGAGAGACGGGAGAGGGAGGGGGAGTCGGACAAAATAAAGGAAACATTGCTTGTTTATTATTAATTAATTTAGTTAGTTATGTTAGTTGTGTGTTGACCTGCCCCGCGATACTTGCACCTGAACTCTTGACCCGTCCCCCGCCCCGCAGGAGAACCCACGGGACCTGCGGGCAACAGGCCGGCCCGGGCATCATAATCTATGGAACACCACTGGCCTGGAATATGATTAGGGTATTTCAAACAACTCGGATTGAGTTAATTGGATTGAGTTAATTGGCAACAACATGTGAGTAATGTCCTTTACTCAAGACTATACTGTAGTTCAGGGGTGGGCAACTTTGATGATGGAGAGGGCCACCATATTTCCACACTCACTCCAGAGGGCCACATTGCACATTACTGCAAATAGCTGATCTACAAGCTCAAAAGTTTTGAGCTAGATTTGAGCTGTAGATTTTAATTGAACCCCTGATATTTTTTTTGAAATACAGAAAAGTTAAAATTTTATTTAATTTCAAATGCCTTTCAAATGCGTTTAATTATTTATGTTAACTTCATGAAAGTACAAATACATCAAACGGACATCAAAAAGTAAAATAACCTTTTAATACTACTCATTAAGCTACTAGACTGGAGAAATGAAAGCATGTTTGTAACAGCTGAAATCAATAATACAGTATTATCAGTATTCTGATATTAACCTGAGGGCCTCATTAAGTGAAGGTGGGGGCTGTATACAGGTCATACTGTATACAGTACACTCAGAGGGATGACAGCATTCATACATAGTTTAAAGGTCGATAGAGCCCGCACACCAGAATAGGTACCACAATAGATCTATATTTCATTTTTTCTGACGTTTCGATCCTGTGATGAAGATCCACAACAGGATCGAAACGTTGTCAGAAGAATTTAAATAAAGATCTATTTTTGTACTTATTCTGGTGTGAGGGCTCTATCGACCTTTACACTGAAGTCTCTTTAACCCAGCACCCACCTGCCGATTCTGTCTAATAAAGTATGCATGTTTTTTGTAAGGGTACCTAACCTAGGGGACACGGGGAGAACATGCAAACTCCACTCAGAAAGGCCCTTTCGCAAGATTCTAAATGTTCAACAAGGTTTTATTTCTCATTCACTCATACAAGTATGTGCAGTGAACTGTTGACATGCTCAGCAGACGGTGCAAACAATATATAACATTAACACACATAAAAGTAAACAGATTTTCGGGGGGCTAGTGAATTATGGTGTGTGATGTGAAATGTGGAGAAATGAGTCACTTTCAGTAGTAGAGCACTGTAGAGGGGAGCTGTGTGTGTCTGTGACTATGCCCAGGTGATGATGGTCGTTGATGCTCATCAAGGAAGGCAATTATGTTTCTGCACTGTCAAAAGTAATGCTACTTCTTTTGCAATGTATAGTTAAATAATGTTCGGCGGGGGAGATATTTCTGGGAAATATTTTTTGTTTAAAATATCGTGAAAAATCGTATCGTGAACCTCATATCGTGATACAAATCGTAATCGTGAGTTGAGTGAATCGTTACATGCCAAGAAAGGTGTTGGGAGAATAATTTAGCAACTTGTATAACTATATGATATACAGTGTGCAGACTATCCAACACCAACTGAGGACTCCTAAATCGCTGTCCTCTACTCCCTCCTGTCTAGCATCAGGGTCTCGAGCTCTGCAGTGTTATTAGCCCCAGAGTCGCGCTGCAGTAAGTTTTCTCCCCACGAGATCAGGATGCCTGACATTGCCCAGCCAGCCTCATCCCTTTCTCTCTAACCTTGTCTGTGACCCGTCACCCGTGGGAGGGAACCGTAGAGGTGATGTGCTCCGTCTACACGACACCAAGGTGCAAGGTTCTATTTCGTTATCTTATTGTCTTGTCTGGGACAGTGTCTGGGAATGGAGTTGTTCCATCTCGTCTTTAGTGATGTAAAGACAACCAGAACTCGTGCAGTAAGTTAATTTATAGAAGGAGAGAGATTCATCAGCTTTTGTATTATTGGCTGGGTCCCTCTCTCTTGAACAACAGTCCTTTTAAAATCCCTTCTTTCCCCTGTTGTAGTCATGACTCATCATGATCCAAGTAATGTTTATGCATGCACACAAACACACACAACTCCTACAGCTTTCTCATTACTCACTCGATCAGGTCATAAACGAAAGGGAGAAAACACAAAACGGAGCATGTGAGCGGTAGCAGGTTTTCAAAAAGATGGAGCGTCTTCTCTCTGTTACAGGTTTCATGCCGGACCAGAGAGTAGGAATCCATACATCCCAGGGTCGGGCCGGTCTTGTGGTCAGATATGTCTTTCTTTATAACTAAACCTCTTGAGAACGATGCATCATCTAGTTTTCAAGGGGGTCCTCAAAACACCTAACCTTAATCCCTTCTCTACAGTAAACCCGGAACCCAAACCCGATATGAAGGCTTCCTCAGTTCTGTGACATCTGGCCCTCAGACACACAAGGAGGAAGTTAACAAAAATGCCACATGGTACAGAATGAGTCACACTAGATACAGTTTACAGTCTCTCCCAGCAGAGATTTCATCCTACTTCAACTATATGAAAGGCCAGTATATATGTTACAGTATGATTGAAAAAGGAGTGCTTGTTTTCTTGATCTGTGTGTGAAAACAAAACTATATGGTCATGCAAACCCAAGGCATCTCTTGTGTGCGTGGAGCAAAGTCAACTGCAGGTTGAAAAGACCCTCAGCTCTGAACTCGGTAGAATCTGCACCTGGCTCGCTGATAACAAACTATCCTTACACCTGAGAAAAACTGAATCCATTCGCTTCGGATCAAATAGTAATCTCAGCAAGGCAGATGGCTTCTTGGTTAGAGTGGGTGACAATATTATCACACGAAAAGATGAAATTACCTACCTAGGTTCCATCCTGGAGGCCAATCTTTTTCTTTTTTTTTTAAGATATTTTTTTGCGGCTTACGCCTTTTATTGATTTTTGAAGGGACAGACAGTAGGCTGACAGGAAACGGGAGAGAGATGGGGGGATGACATGCAGTAAAGGCCGTGTCGGGTCCGGGAGTCGAACCCGCGGCACACTGCGACTGGATTACCAGTCCGGTGCCCAGACCGTTACGCTACGGCCTGGGCCCTGGAGGCCAATCTTTTCGGTGATAAAATGGCCACCAACGTAATCAAAAAAGTCAATCAAAGAACAAGATTCCTTTACAGAAACAGCACTTGTAAAAGTAATGAATGATCTTAGGGTGTCTGCTGACAAGAAACATGTATCGGTTCTTTTACTTCTAGATCTAACGGCTGCATTTGACACGATTGATCATTCAATTTTAATACAGCGTCTGGAGAACTGGATAGGCCTGTCTGGTACGGCCCTGTCCTGGTTTTCCTCCTACCTATCAAACAGAAGTTACTTTGTCAATCTAGCCGAGTTGGACTCAGACAAACACGACATCAGTTCTGGTATTCCACAGGGCTCGAATCTTGGCCCTCTGCTTTTCTCCTTGTACATACTGCCATTGGGCGAACTCATTACCAATCACGGAGTCAATTTTCATTTCTATGCTGATGATACCCAACTATATCTCTCTGTGGCTCCAGATGATCCCTGTGCTTTAGACCCGCTGTTGACCTGTCTTTCTAGCATCAAATGTTGGATGAGTGAGAACTTTCTCAAGCTAAATGAGGATAAGACAGAAGTTCTCATAATCGGTTCTAGTGAGCAGAAAGAATCAATAATAAGCAGACTTGGCAACCTGACTGTAGAAAGTAACAATACAGTAAAGAACCTGGGGGTTATTATTGATTCTGAATTGAATTTTAATTCACACATTAATCATGTTACCAAGATTGCCTTTTTTCACCTTAGAAATATTGCACGAATCAGAGCCTATTTGTCCTTGGACGATGCAAAAACGCTAATCCACGCCTTTGTTTTTTCTCGGCTTGATTACTGCAATGCACTTTTTTCAGGACTGCCTAAGAAAACAACTGACAGATTACAACTTGTCCAAAATGCAGCAGCCAGAGTTTTAACTAGAACTAAGATGAGAGAACATATTACTCCAGTTTTGGCATCACTGCACTGGCTTCCGGTTGTTTTTAGGATTGATTTTAAAATTATTTTACGTCTATAAAGCTCTCAATGGTCTCGCACCTTCCTACCTACATGACTGCCTGCCTAAATATGTCCCAAACCGACCCCTAAGGTCTTCCACTGCTGGCCTGCTCGCTTTGCCTAAAAAATGGCAACTAAAAAATACAGGGAAGCAGCTTTTTGCTTCTACGGGCCGTCGGCATGGAACAAGCTCCCACTGTACCTTCGTCAGGCAGCCTCTGTAGACATTTTTAAAGCTCAGCTCAAGACCCACTTCTACAACATTGCTTTTAATTGATCTTTTATTTTTAATTTTTTGTTATTCATGCATTACTGCTTGTTTTTGTAATGTCGTTGCCTTGCTTTTCTTTTATTCTCCATTGTTCTGTAAAGCACTTTGAGCTGCATTTCATGTCATGAAAGGTGCTATACAAATAAAGTTGTATTATTTATTATTATTATTATTATTACAGGATCTCCTCACTGGTCAACAAAAACACCTTGAAGACCTTAACAGGAGCCCTCGTACAAGGTTTCTTTGACTATGCATGCACCTCTTGGTACCACAGCACCTCAAAGGCCCTTAAAACAAGGCTCCAGACCTCCCAAAACAAACTGGTCAGGCTCCTACTTGGCCTCACCACCCGAACCCACCTCACCCCTGCCCACTTTGACAGGCTGGGATGGCTTAGGGTCGCTGACAGAGTACAGCATCTTGCAATGGGTCTGGTCCACAAGATTCGATACACCACCAAGATACCCATGTACCTGTCTAGATACTTCCTTAATGTAAACGAAGTCGACACCCACAACACCAGAGGGAGTACAACAAACCATGTACAACCCAGATTCGGCACAAACAAGGGACTAAATTATTTTCGCTCCTATGCCACCAAAATTTGGAACGCCCTATTAAGACATGTGAATCCCTTGACTCCTTCAAAACCGCTCTCAAAGGGCACCTACGGACGGCCGCATTTCGAAACTGGCACCTGTAAAATCTGACCCCCCCCCCCCCCCCCCCACCCTTTCCCCTCACTGTATATGTTTCTTTTCCCTTTTTGCTTCCTTTATGATTAATTCCTGTTCTGTTCTTTAACTATATAGAAGTGTCTATTTGTACGTCTCTAAATGATTTGATGAATTGAACAAAGTGGACCCTGTTGTAAACAAGCGTAATGCTTAATTGGGTCGTCCACTGACAGTTGACAGTCTTTGTATTGAGTTTGTGCTTGAAATGTACTGTAATTCTACAAACTGATAATAAATATTTCAATCAATCAACAAAAAAAACTCACCCCAGCTGCAAACCCCAAACTTCCATCCAAAATGCGCTTCTGATAAAGAGCAGAGAGGTACACAAGAGGGAAAGAGGGGGGAAAGTTTTTTTCAAGGTCAATTTAATGGTGTTATCTTGTGTACATGTATTTTCTGTGTAAGTGTATTTTGTTCTGATTACTCAGACATTCACGTTTCCTACTTAGCAAAGGTTTCTAATGTACCGTTTAGTTATCGCACAGGTGAACCTGAAATCGGTGGCACCATGAATGAATAGCAAACTGAAATGCATTACATGTTTTCGAATCATTTTGAGATCATTGCATGCCTAGAGACTTAAGTCTTGTGTGACACCCCGGCCCATCCAGTTACCTGTCGACTGTTGAATATGAAAACCAGGGCAGCCCCAGCAGCGGTCAGGCCCCAAGTAAAGAGAGTTCCCAAAAGGGCCTGGGTCACTGGGCTGTAGCCTGGCAGCATGGTGCCTCACCTGGAAGGGAGCACACATATAGACATTCAGACTTCAGAGACACGCCACACACAAGAGAGAAAGATTCACCAAGACACAGTGACACATAAAAAAGACATACATGCAGGTCTGGAGACTCTGGATCTTTTTTTTGTTTTCTTTGTTTGGGGGGGGGAGGGGGGATCAACAAGGCCATCCAATAAAACAATGATATTAAGTCCACTAAAATAATTTGTTGAGTTTAAGGGATGAGAATACATGCGTGTACTATAAATAAATGCTTGATATTTACAAATTACCAGTATTTGTACAAACTCCTGAAATGGACTTCAAAAGTCCATACTCAGAGTTAGTAATAATCAAATTGACAGTGAAAAGGATTTAATTGTAATTCTGTATGACCTATGTCCTGTAATTGTTGGCCCAACCGTGTGTGCGTGTATGTTCTGAATATGGCGTCACATACTGTGTGGTTTCAAGTTGCCCGACCGGGAAAGTGCTCGTTTGAGAGGAGACGCAACCGTCTATAAACACGAGATATCTGGCGAAACACATGAACGTGGCCAGAGCGCTCTGTCTTGTGGTGTGTGGAATGTAAAATAATATGTTTACCTATAATATGCTGTTTTCACTGTTGCTACACAAAAAAATATAAAATAACAAGTGTGAACGCATAGTCATATTCTTCATAGCTATGTAGATAATTAACATATTTGTATTGCACAGCCCCAGAAGAAAATTAAATAAGTGATTGAACCGTAATTAATTTTTGACCTATAATTGTATTATGGACTATTTACTTTTTGGGCAAGTAGAACATGACCTGTACTTGCCCAATGGGCAAGTACCTCCCCCTGCAAGCACTTGGACTGGTAGAAGTTGAGGCATTACATTTAGTTTGACTCGGTTCCACATTGTGAAAATAGCAGATCTACAAGCTCGCTTCGCAAAGACTATTTTTGTTTGCCTCTTTCTAATATTATTTGACAAATGCTGTAGAGTGCCAGGGGTGTCAAACTGGTGATCCGCGGGCCGCTTTTTTTTTGTTTTTTTTGCTGCATGATATATCGAACATGTACCTTCATCAGAGTGGAGAATATAAGTATAAATCAAGTTGAGCAAAGCCACTCTTCTCTGCCCCTCTCTCTAACAGACACAGTTAACGATCGCTTGTTAAGTGCCTGCCAGACAGACAATCAGATGAAATGAAGGCAGGTGTAGAGTAGAGTGTAGACTAGTGAACTGAACATGTTCTCTTTATATCAAGTACTTCATACCAGCCCCTTATGAAACTACTTCTCCCCAAATCCAAATGGATTTCATTTTCCATCCTGAATGGCAGTAACTAGCATACAATGAGAACTGAGATCTCCAAAAAGGTTTACTCATCAAAACTGATTATAAAACTGTAACCATCAAAGCATACACTCAACATATAATGGTTATGTGACCATGGCATGTGCATAATATAAAATCTTATAAGTTGTATCTGATATTGATTAATATGGGGGGTGGGTTCAATGAATTGATTATTAATCGGCAGAGCTGTCGACTATTGTCAACATATTCCCCAATTTCCACTGAGATTATGGGGTGAATGAATGTGGCCAGACCCATCTTCTCTTTCTGTCATAGTGACATTGTCCTGCATCAGATCATGTCCAAATCAGGTTCTCCAATCTCCAGTAGCCTCTTCAGTTTTGTGAAGATTTTGAGTGGTGCAACCACTCCCTTACGGAGCTATGTGTGTGGCTGGCTGGGTCTGAGGCGCACTATGTGTGTGTGTGTGTGGCTGGCTGGCTGGCTGGGTCTGAGCATACATAGACAGATAGATAGATAGATTATAGCAGTGACTGACTGAGACATCGAGTGTGCGTGTGCAACTGGTTGTGGCCCCCATCAAGTGACCTTTTGACCAATGCGGCCCTCGCCCCAAGTTGAGTTCGACACCCCTGCTGTAGACCTTTGCACTAGGCAGATTACTTTAGATGCAACTATTTTTCATCATCCCCTTTTCTCCTCTTTTGTCAATCTACACTATTGTAAGGGTTCAGTTGTATGTGTCCTTCTCTGACCACAAACGGTTCACGTCCTGTACTATCTATAGAAGGTTGTCTATTGGGAATTTTCCTCTCCTGCACAATGATGAAGGCCAAACAGAGAGGGGCAAAGGCATTCATTCAATTCCTACCCTGCATACATTTGCAAAAAAGGATAAGATAAAAAGCGGTAACCTTTCGAAACATCACAGCTTTTTTGGTGCAATAAAGCATGGAGACCTCAGTGTGCAAGCACTTATTAATTATTCTCTACTGCATATACATGTATACATCTATACACACACAGATATAAAAGGCATTTAGACAGACATACAAAAAACATGCAGAGATAAATCAGATAACATAAACACAGACAGATAGGACACATTCTGAATACCAATAATCTTCAAAGTTCACTTGTCTATTTGTGGCTAGAGCAATAATAATAATAATATGATGGCATGTAAAAATGAGACATGAAGCACCTTGGCTTTCCTAAATGTACACGTATGCACAGTACACACCCATTGAGTTAAGCCACAAACTAGGTGTGTGCCAACGGTGCCATATCCTGTGTGATTAAGAACTTGATACTCATGTAATTTGCAGTTATGTAGCACAACCTGTTAGTACAAGTACAACTTGTACAACAGCTATAGCACTTAATAAATAACTTAGCATTCACTGTGTAGTGTCACACTACACAGTGAATGCTAAGTTATTTATTAAGGGGTATAGTATGAGTTAATTGTTCACTGACATTATGCTTTCACAGGAATAAAACGAGTACTTTTGAGGTGGCTTTAATAATAATTATAATAGTAATAATTGTGCTATGGCAATTACAGTACTAGAACAGTCAAAACAGCCACAGTAAAAGGGGTACCATGTGTCGCACGCACAGCTTTAATTGGACAGACTTAGTTTATCGATTATTATATACACAATACACAAATGTCGGAATCAATTAAAACATAATATGTCTTGGACCTGGTCAAAGTACACAGGTAACTGTATTTAATTATTGGTAATGAATGAGTGTCTGTCAGTAAAGGCTGCTATAACTATATCAACTGCCACAAGCTCAACTTGTACTACACAATTCCCTCCTCCAACGTTATCTTCAAAGTCGTTAAGACACAGCTGTATAACATTACGAAGATCACAGAACATGCATGAGTTTAAATACTATTTTGTCCCGTGTTTTCTCTTTATTAGACGGTAGCTGGGTTACTTACTTCTCCACAGGCACCTAAAGAAGTCCAGTCGTTATTTACTTCCAGTTCCTACTTCCCTGTACACGTGTCTATGACAGTCATAATCCCCGCCCCTTCCCTGAGCCGATTGGCCAATCACTCCAGTGCGTTGGCCACTGGAGTGGGATCTGGAATCTGCCTGGACCAGAAAACCACAGAAAGAAGAATGCATGATGCTAAAAACTGCACACTACACAAAGCTGCAGCTGTTAAATCGGTTCAAATCGGTACATAAGGAATTGACATAGCCTACTGTATCTGTCAAGGTTATTTAAATCATGCCTAGACTTATATGTCCAATGTCCAAATGTGTTTTAAACGTTTAATGAAGTGCCTTAACTTGGCTTAACTTGCAGTCAGTTGGTAAAAATAATAATAATAAAAATAATCTGGGAAGTGGGAACCCATTCGGTAAAAGAAAAAGTGTTTCTGCTGTCAGCAGAATCTGTATACAGAGATTAGGCAAAACACAATCAGAAGACTATTATCATAACGTAACTCGATGCACCATTCAAGGCCAGACATTGACTGATTGAATACTTTATTACAGAATGGCAGTATAGGCATGGGGCTGCTGCTTTGCTGCATTCACTCTATTCCTGTGTCCAGTGTTTTTTTATAACTCGTTAACTACCATTTGTGACTTGTGAGTGATCTATATATGAGGAATCGTTATCCATAACCAACTATTAACAAACATTTAGTACACATAAGTCATATTAATAACTAATTAACTAGCTGTGAATGAACTATTATAAAGTTACCATACCGTAACCAGTAAGACGACCTGAGGTCGAGAAGTGACCCCGGTCCGCCCTGGTGACAGCAGACTGCTGGGGGGGCGCTGGCACTTTTGCATGGGGGGGTCAGATCAAAATATGGAATGAATTCTGTACTGGCCATATATGGAGCGTGTCTTGAGTTTACAGCGTTTGATGAGGTCAGATCAACATAGGGGGGGCTTTAGCCCCCTCTGGTGGAGGCTTAGGGCCGATTCATACTCCTATTTTAGAGCCGAATAAAAGTCGGTTCTGCGCTGTAGAGACTACAATTTGAGGTTCGGGGGGCGGGTACCGTCCTAAAGTCGGCTCTTCGGTGCTACTGAAATTTTCTGACGAGCCGAATTTGCCGAAACAGCGGTAAAATAGGAGTATGAATCGGCCCTTAGCCCCCTCTAAGCCCCCCCTCAAAACAAGCCCAATTGACTGACTTCTATGTAACCCAAGATTAATTAGCCCCCCCTCAAAATAGCCAGCCCCCCCATAGCACCCCCATTCACAATTTTCTGGAGCCGTCGCTGAGCATATGGAATGTCAGAACAGGTCAGCTCCATATAGGGAGATTGGCAGCGGGGGCAGTGCAGTCTTGAGTGTAAAGGGTTTGATGAGGTCTGGCCATATATGGAGCGTGTCTAGAATGTACAGAGTTTGATGAGGTCAGATCAACATATGAAATGTCAGAACAGGTCAGCTCCATTTATGGAGATCAAAGGGTTTGAGGTTTGAGGTCAGATGTAGAGTTGTTGGCCGGCTCCATATATGCAGATCTAGGTGATGATCAAGTCTTCTCCATGTATGGCTATCCAGGGTTTGATGAGGTCAGTGTCGTGATCTTCATATATGGAGCGTGTCACGAGTCGTGACGGACCGGCGGCCATATATGGTGGCGTGACGGAGTCACTGGCAGGTTTTGCAGGTTTTCATAGTAGTTTGCGAGTTGCGACCTACAGTCGCAATAAATGTAGTAAAGCCAAACATGCATAAACTGTGCTGCAGGTGGGACCTAAAACACACAATATTGATGTGCAAGTCCATTTTCCTCTGTGTAAGCCATTTAGAAGTCATTGAAGCAACACTGCAATTACTAATTTAGTTGTGTGAAAGTCCCTTGAGAAAATGCAGGCCAAAAATGTAATGAAACTGCAGGATTTATAGGTGTGTGATATGCCTGTGTAAACCAGAATGCATGCATGCGTGCGTGCGTGTGCGGCTGCACAACTGCATGCATCTATATTAACAAGTCTAAAGTTGTCACGTGCGAAAAAGATGTGCGCATAGCCAATGAAAAGATGTGCGCATAGCCAATGAAAAGATGTGCCACTAGCCAATGAAAAGATGTGCCCATAAAGCTCTCAGCCCCTCCCTCTTTGGCTGCTGTAATGTGATCTCCCCTATGGATCTCCGCACTCCGCAGAGAAACCTTACCTATAGTCGCCTCACCATTTCGCTTATTTCTTCTAAACCTCTGCATTTAAAATATAGGTCGCTCAGCGAATGTCTTAGTTACATTAACATTGTTCTTAGAAACTACTTGGTTTGTACCTAACTACTACGATTAGACAGATCGCATTTCCTTCTTCCCATAGTGCGCGGCAAAGTAACTCTGCGAAATTCTAGTACTGTACAAGTCTGTACTAAGTGTGACTGCTACATTGTGTGTGTGTGTGTGTGTGTGTGTGTGTGTGTGTGTGTGTGTGTGTGTGTGTGTGTGTGTGTGTGTGTGTGTGTGTGTGTGTGTGTGTGTGTGTGTGTGTGTGTTAAGGCTGTACCCTAGCCCTTATTTTAGGACTCGAACTTCGGCAGGAATTTCCAAGTGAACATTCGGACCATTTGTTTTTAATTAATTCAAAAATAACCGTCTCGATCAGAGCGCACAGCGCGTCTCCCCCGCTCTTCTCTCGTCCCTTCCAACACACACAATTCAATTTTCAATTCAATTCAATTCAATTCAATTCAATTCAATTCAATTCAATTCAATTCAATTCAATTCAATTCACACACACACACACACACACACACACACACACACACACTTTTCTAATTAATTAAAAAAATAACCATTGAGATATCAGCGTGTCTCCCCCGCTCTTTATAAATCTCTCTCGTCTCTCACAACACACACACACCACGAAAACAGCTGATCTGCGCGTTGCTCGTTAGCTGTTCCTCGTTAATTTGTTCCACCTGTGTATATGAATGCGGCTTCAGAAGAAGTGGGCACAGGGAAAAAGCAGATCCTCCGTGACAGTTTTGCTTAACAATGATCAGAGTTCACTCCTTTTGTGATGCTATCATGCTAGAGAGCATATGCTAATATATTATGGCTGCTACTGGTAAGTACAGTTCCCCCTATCAGCGATCATGCTGGCGTGTGTTTGTGTGTGTGTGTGTGTGTGTGTGTGTGTGTGTGTGAGAGAGAGAGAGAGAGATGCGTCAGTCTCCAATCACCAAATGAATGTGCACAGCAGAACAAGGAGAGATTTCTTAAAAAAATCATAACTTCTGACAGGAATGCACTAGAAACTTGTTTTTTTTACACGTTCACATCGCATTCTCGCCGAGATATATTTTCAAGTTAATAAAAAAGGAAAAAAAATAATAATAATAATAATAATAAATATATATTTTTTTTAAATTAAAATTAATAAAAAAAAAACGAATGGTTCAAGCCCATTAATTAAGATTCGAGTGCCAACCCTAACGAGCGAACATTCGAACCTTGAATGTTTGGGGACAGCCTTTGTGTGTGTGTGTGTGTGTGTGTGTGTGTGTGTGTGTGTGTGTGTGTGTGTGTGTGTGTGTGTGTGTGTGTGTGTGTGTGTGTGTGTGTGTGTGCGTGCGAATGAGTGGTCCATGCTGTGTTTTGACAAGGGAAAGGGGGCAGGGTTTGGGATAAGTGATGTCTTTTGGGAATTTTCCTCTCCTGCCCAATTTCCAGAATTTGTGGTCTGCTTTCTGACCCCACTGACTGTCCTCCACGGTAATTCCTAAGTATCTTGATCCCTGACCTTTCAACTGATCATCAGAACTGATAGGGCCTCCCTTCTTAGGTTCGCTCATAAAATTAAACCTCAGCTGAAACCACACACAATCAAAGAACTTTATTTAACCACACAAACCCTAGTATACTTTGTTGACAGGGTCCCTTTCTTGTATTCCCTCTACACCAAACCTTTTCAAGCTGATCTACAAACTAACTTGGATAATTATGGCAGTGAGTGAGCAGAATCTGAAGTGTACACAGGTGAGTATATACAGTACAGTAGTCCTAAAGTACCAAAGTCGTCACGTCACTCGATCGTTCATCTCCTGGGTCACGGAAGTGTTTCTCTCTGGGGAATAACATTGGGTCATCTTAAAATCGTCTCAGATAAGCATTGTGGTCCAAAAATAAACAAACTGTCTCAGCTATAGTGTTGGGAAGGTGGCTCTGTATCATTTACGATAGTCACTCATATAGTCTGGCACAAATGTAACTAATTCGGTGGCAGTAACATTAGCGTATTAGCTGAATACTGAATACGGAATTGTCTCCGCAACGGTATGCTGCCAGCCTGCCACTATAATCAATGGAACCCGACTGCGGTGTGTAGGTTGTTATAGCTCAGCATGTGAATCATTTATTTTTTATTTTTTCTCAAGTGTTCTATTTTTCCTCAGCCCTTCGCCTTGCCTTCAGAGGAAAAAATTGATCACACCTGTGTGAACTGAGTGGTGCAACTCCCCTCTCCCCCTGCCTCTCTCTCTCTGTCTCTGGCACAACAGCGCCACTTTTGCCCGTACTGGTACTCTAAACATAGTCACATAGGTTAGGACGGACATTGCTGTTCCTTGGAGTGGTTGCACCACTCAAAAACTGTAAATATAGAACTCCCCACGGGATGGACGAATTGTCGGTGCAGCCAACTAGCTGCATACACATCTGTTCCGTCCCCAGTGTTGCCCGGCCATAGGAAACATATAAAAACAACACTAGCTGATTCTCAGAAACATTAAATTAACTGATAAGAGGCAGAGCCAAAGCGTTTATTCTGTAGCACAGCATCCACAGCATTCCTAACATTACTGAGGGTCCTCCTATTATAAAGTAATATATGTATGGACTGACACTGGTATAATCTGCAGGTAGGTCCATGAGGAACAGCCTGGTCGGGTCTCTATTATTGAAGATGCCATTGGAAATTCCAGTAGTCCATGAGTATATAGGCCCTAGTCGCCAGAGATACAGTAGAAACGTGAGACATTAATCCGAGGACAAGGCTGAACGCCTAGTGTAGGAAACATCTAGGGATGTGTAATTTTATTGTTCCATGGATACCGTCAAAAACTCCTTGCATGGGGGACGATGAATCTGTGTATACTGACTACTGAGGCAATGTGTGTTGGTGTGCTGTGCATTGTGTGTATTAGGGAAGTTTGCGCAGGGGTGTGTGTATTTGTGTGCAGTGTGGGCATTCTGAGGGATGTCCCGGGGTATTCCAGCAATGTGTGTCGGAGAGAGAACAGGACGATGGTCATCACTCATCTGGGGCCTTTTATTTCGAAAGAGAAAAGCCTTCTCTCTCCCATCTCCCATCTCTTCTGTGTGACTTGAACTGTCTCCCTCTCTAAACAATGCAACAAGCTGTTCTGATTTGGGTTGACCAACCATGTGCATAGAATATAATTATGAAAGTTTCACTTTCTGAATTATATTACTGACTTTTTGTGTGCTCAGAGTTTGCCCCCCCCCCCACTCCCTCCCCAAAAAGAGAGAGCGAGAGAGAGAGAGAGAGAGAGAGAGAGACTTTGTAGAAGAGTAGGGAGTTATGAAAACAAAAGTATTGTAGCAGATGGGGCCAGGCACTACCTTGGAAACAGCCCAGGGAGTGAAGAGCCATTGAAGGGAGTGTGTGTGGGTGTGTATACTGGGTGTGTGGGGGGGTGGAGAGCCAAGCTGGAGCTTTTCACACTGTCTGGAGCCTGACATGAGGGAATGTCCACACTTGCACACCATCCAGCAGACGCACTCCTAAAGATGTTTGTGGGGATATAAAAGGACTCCCAGGGAGAGAGAGCGCTCAGGCAGGCGTCCATCCGACCTACCGACCACCCGTCCAGCTCATTTTCAGTTCTGCTGTTTGTGTGTGTGTGTGTGTGTGTCTGTGTGTGTGTGTGTGTGTGTGTGTGCACAGGAGTCAGCCGGAGTCGGCATGCTGCTCAACAGAACATCACAGGCATCAACTTTTAAGAAGAGTGAGGGGAAAACAGGGGCTGTATGGTGAGGAAGAGGGACTTTGAAGTTGGTCTGATTCTGAATCTGGAGGGGTGATGATTCCTCAGTTTTCTTCTAGGCTAGGGTTGTTTGGTCTGTTTATCCTCTCTTCCTGGATACATTTTTAGTGTCAGAGTAGTCTACGCTTTTTCCAATATAAGTTCCCTTTTCACCTTTTCACAGGAACAGGAAAATAATCTTTGCCTCTATCGCCTTTCAGGTCTTTTCCCTCCCTTGTTAGTTTTTAAATACTTTTAAATTAAAATGAACTACTTGGATCACGACTTGGATAACTACAGCATGTCTGTAGCTCCGGCAGCTCCAGACCACCTGGATGTCTTCAGCATCACCATGGCGATCTTCTATCTGGCCGTGTGCACGTTGGGCTTGACCGGGAACATCCTGGTGATCGTCGCCATCCTGAAGTTGGACAAGATGGCGTCCGCCACCACAGTGTACATCTTCAACTTGGCGCTGGCCGACGGGCTGTTCATGGTGAGCCTCCCCTTCATCGCCATCCAGAACTTCCGCAACCAGTGGGAGTTTGGTGAGCTGGTCTGCAAGCTGGTCATGGTCCTGGACGGCATCAACCAGTTCACCAGCGTGTTCTGTCTCACTGTGATGAGCGTGGACCGCTACATGGCCCTGGTGGACCCGTTGCGCTTTGCCCACTGGCGCACACCCCGCAGAGCCAAGGTGGTGTCTGCTGTCCTCTGGCTGTTCTCGCTGGCGCCCGTCCTCCCCATGGCACTCCACTTCTCTGTCCACCACGGGTGCTGCACGCTGACCCCGCCCCTGGGCTCTGACCCGGGGCTCTGGTGGCTGGCGTTCATCAGCTACACGTTCGTGCTGGGCTTCCTGCTGCCGTTCACGTTGATGATTGCCTCCTACGCGTCTCTGGTGTCCACCATGCGCTCCCAGCGGCTCCGCCAGGTAGGCATATCACTATTACATCGTCTAATCAGTTATTTGAGATAACCGCGGGTTATTTGAGAGAAACAACGCGTGTTGTAAGCTTGTAGATCAGCTAGTTATTTGTCATATCTGCCCTGTGCAATTTTTTATTACGAAGCCGAAAAGACAGATTAAAGAAATATAATTGTAAGAATTCGTATGACAAATCATCGTCAACTTAAACTTTGTAATCTGTAACAGCGCTACCGGCAGGTGGGGGCCAGCGGCACCAGTCCCAGCCAGGAGAGTCACCGTCTGGAGAAGCAGGTCACCAAGATGGTGGTAGCAGTGGTGGTGGTGTTTGGTGTGTGCTGGATTCCCTTCTACACCTTCAACTTCTACTCTGTGTTCGCGACTGACCTCGTCGCGACCTTCGCCCAGGCTTTTGAGTTTGTGGTTCTGCTGTCGTACTCCTGGAGCTGTGCTAACCCCATCCTCTACGCCTGCTTCTCTGACACCTTCAGATGCTACTTCCGCACTTTGCTATGCCCTGCCAAGCCCTCTGCCAACGTAGATCATCACGGCAACGCTGCCGTGACAGAGCGATACAACCTGACAGATGCAGATGGCAGGGATGTCAGTGTGGTGGCGACGGCGTAGAGAGAGACAAGAAGAATCTAATGTCCTTTTTCCATGGAAGGCTGTGTGAAGTGAGTAAAAAAACTAAATGACACTTGTGTGAGTGGCGCTCTTGTCGTCATACATCATCATACATCACATTCTGTGCTCAGCCAATCAGCTGAGCGCTTTCCGTGCTGTACGGACAGATCTCAGTCAATCAGCTGAGTGTATTCCGTGCTCATACGGACAGAGCTGTGCCACTAAAAAAATATATATATATACCCCCTTGGGGAATGGGATAAGTGCTTTTTGAATTAGGATGCTCTCTGTATCTCTCAAGCCTGGAGGTTGCTCATTAGGAGATGTGCTGCTTAACGAAGTGGGAATCCCATCCAGAATAAGCAGACACAGGATTTATATTAAAGATTAAAAAAAAGAAGCCATGAAGGATAAAGAGAAATTAAAATAAACTTTCCTTTTTCAAATGGGATATTTTAATTAGTCTCTGGACAACACTCTCCCTCTCTCTCCAGCTGAAGGACTACTTCACCGAGACCAGAGGCTTTGTTATCTCCTGGACTCTGACTCGCTGAGTAAGGATAACACTTGTGGTTTTAGACAAATGGGACGTTTTGCTGCTCTATCGCAACCATAGCTGCTGGATGTTTTCCTGGAACAGATTAAATGAAGCACACAAAGAAAAACAAGACTGATGAGGTGCGGACAGGTGGCATGTAAACATGATAATGTTGAATACCCTGTCTCTGCTGTGCCAATACAAAGACAACTCCAGGGTACAACCTCTCTCTCTCTCTCTCTCTCTCTCTCACACACACACACACACACACACACACACGCACACGCGCACAGACACACACACTCACACACACACAAAGAGCAGTTGACTCAAGGATGGCTCATTTGCTCTGTGCTCACCCCGCAGCCAAACGACATCTAAAAGGGGCTAAAGTGTATGGGGGGGGGGGGGGGTGTTCTGTGTGTTTACATAGTACTTGCGTGTGTGCATGCTCATGCATCCAAGAAAACCTGCACATCGGAGCAGACTTGCGTATACATACCAGTGAATGCCAGTGTGCAGGCATGTGCGCTTGTCTGTATGTGCGTCCAATTATGTAATGCATGTTCTGACTCCCATACAAGCTGTCACAACTCAACTGTGGACATTACAGTAACGTGTCATCGTTACCCACATGAATGAGATTAATTCTTTAAGGGGAATAATAATAAAAAACTTGTGAGACTAAGTGAGAAAAGTATAAAGATATATTGTGTTGCTGCAAATGTTCACAGTAGTAGCCAATGTCAGTGTTTATCCAGTGATGCAGACAACAGTGGTTTTTTTACATTGTACGATAAAACTAAATCAGTATAGTGTGAAATTTAGCTAGCGTTATGTCAAGCAATGAATTACCAGGCCATTTGCAGCATAGAACAAACAAAAAAACAAATGTCCTCCTTAGTGTCTAATTATCCAATAAGTTATTGCTTCAATGGGACACTGGATATTTTTGCATTGGCTTTTTTCCCCATTGGCTTTTATTTTTCATTACACATGACCATGTCCATGGCAGAATATAATGATGATTTTGATAACAGCAGCCTCTATTATTGTTAGGCTACTATACCTGTATGCAGTATGTGACATTTCAAATGTCTCTGTATTGCAAAATTATTGTTTGTATGGATTATATTGTTGTTCACATGTATTGTCAATACCATAAAGGAATACTGAATCACAAATCTGTTTATGTTTATTTATTTGATATGGACATAACAATTACATTGCTCATTGCACAATTGTACAAATTGTAGATGCATCGTTTACAGTGTGTTAGCACATGTGCTGGTTTTCACCACTTGTCCACAGGAGACTTTTCTAAAAAAAAATACAGTGACACTATAGTTTAAAAAACACCCAATCAAATACAAAACATTATACATTCTAACAATATTTACAGCAAAATTACAATACCCATTACATAATCTCCAATACAAAAGTAAACATAATCACTCTAGTAACCAGTCAGAAGCTATACATGTTGATTTGATTTCAACCATATAGTTTGAGTCCTCTGTAGAACACGTAGCCATCCGTCTCTAGTTTTAGAACCGTAGGCAAAGAGTTCCAAAAGTTTGCTCCCTTTACTGTTTACTGTGATGATTTTCTGTTAACCTTTGGCATATTATGATAATCCATACAGTATACCAATTTATTTCAGTGTAAAGTGGTGTTTATTGGATTTGTGAGCAGAGTGGTTGTTATTATAACTGCATTCATAATCGATCTACAGTAACACTACCTTCTTGAACCTATCCGTATATTACTGTACAAAATGTTTATTTTCTCTAAGAGTATAGTCCTACTGGCAGACAATGTATCAGAACCAGCCACTGAAAAGACGACCATTCATTTTTGGAGAAGAATAATTCGATCTTTCCTAGTATTCCTATAGTATATCAGTATGGACTCAGCAGTATTGTGGCTCAAAGTGGAATTTCACAAACATGTCAAGGGCCCCCAGATTGATATGTATTTGGCTGCGGACCCACATCTGAAAATATTTTGTGTCAGGGACCCCACAAAAGAAGATTTGTATTCTTAAAGATTTTCAGTCACATGGTTTGACACAACATTTGTGTTGTAAGGCTTTCGGCTTTCGACTGCCCCCCTCCCCCTCATACAACAAAAATGTTGTGTCAAACCATGTGACTCCCATTGGAAATTAATTGCGAGCTTGCATCAGTCAATAAGTCTCATGCATCAGCTATACAACAATCTGTTGTGACCGTGTGAGTCAGGCCTTCGTGCTCATTTGGGCTTTCTTTGACAATGTTTATATGTACAGACTATGTGCACACATGGGTACATGACACAAAAGGCAGGAGGATAAACAATAGTATAAAGATACAGCATTCAATGTACAATAATTTTTTTATAATAGTAAAGATAAAAACATTACAATTAAACAGGACTGGGGAAATCGAAACAAAAGATATTGATTGAATTCTTTATTTCACAGTATGTAGAATGGGTACATTTCAAATGAAAGCACAGGTCAATACAAAAACTATTACTCTGGAGTCTGAACGCACCATGATTAAGCACTCACACTTGTTTACAACAGGGTCCAGCAATTTCAATTCATTCAACATTTAGAGATGTACAAATATATACTTCTATAAAAACAGGAAATTATCATAAGGAAAGTAAAAAAGGCAAAAAAAAACATGTATAGTATGGGGAAAAAGGGATGGGGGGAACTCAGACTATATTTCTTTTCACGGGGGCCAGTTTCGAATTGCAGACGTCCATAGGTGCTCTTTGAGAGCAGAGATATGGGTAGGATGTATCCTGCGGTTTAAGTTTAAGTTAAATCCAACTGCTTCAGCCATTCAGCGAGGACTTAAATGTGATAGGGGAGCTGATATGTTTAAGCTTGTTTCCTAATGATGTTTATAAACCAGTGGTTCTTAAACATTTTCTATGAAATCGTACATTTATCGTCTGTCATTCAGTGTATCACTCAAAATCCCCATACATGGGAAAGCCCCCCATATATGGTGCCCAGGTCTCGTTACATCATGTGACATAAGGATGATGATCCCTGATGTCATAGTAAATGCGACGTGCTGTCGCAATTAAGCCATTATATGGAGATCCCTGATGTCATCAATATTGGCCAGCAACTCTACATCTGACCTCAAACCCTAAGATCATGTCAGAATGTCAGAACCTGTTCTGACATTCCATATGTTGATCCTGGGGATCCAGGGGGTCCTCAAAGATATAGCTACTGTAAGGCAATATATGCATGAGAAGGAATTGGCCCTTTTAACCTTTGTGTAAAATATACAACATTATCATTGCAGCATCTTCTCATCTGGTGTTACATGGAAAATAAATCATCAGGCCTGACAGATTGACTATGATTGTCATGGAAAATAAATTGTCAGGCCTGACAGCTTGACCATGTTTTTCTCTAAGATATCTTTTTTCTTTGTATGTGGCACTGGTGGCAGTAGCTAGAAGTTTCTTCAATTGTGTTCATTCTGTGTGCGTGTGTACTGTATGTGGAAAGTGAACAAGCAGAGAGTAAGGCAGAGCCATATTGTGCGTATATAGTTATGTCCTTATATGAAAACATCTAATAAATGTAGCCATGTTTACGGAATGTTTTAAAGGGAGCTGTGGGTCTGCATGCTGGCCAACATTTGTCTCTTGCCAGAACTCAGGGGCTCGTTTCAGCGCCACGCTGGGTCACGCTGATGTTCCACACTTGTGCTAACTGTGAAACAACGTCAAACCATTTTATTCATGTGGAATCTCCACTTATTAAACTTTATTGTAACAATCCGTTGCCATTGTTTTTCCTTGCAGAATGACGTTAGCTCACAGGGTCAACTGGCTGACTGCTTTAATTGGATCATGTTTTGATCAGAGTTGGACAGGTGTGTGCGTGCATGCATGCACTCGCAGACCACAGTGAGAAGGTTGAGGTTAGTAAGGTGACAGGTCATTGACTCTATGGTTATTCAGACCACAGTGAGAAGGTTGAGGTTAGTAAGGTGACATGTCATTGACTGGTGGTTATTCTATCTCTCTCTCACTCTCTCTCTTTCTAGATTTTCTTTTTCCCCTTCTTCGCACTCCTTGCCTCATTCACTCTCTTCCACCATCTCTCCTATAATCCTTTTCTTTCTTTCAAACTGCGAAAGAGTGAAAATAGCAACCCACTGCTCTCTTGCGACACGGACACAAACGCGCATGCACACACGCACACGCACACAGCCATATTTGATCAATCCGTGCATGGGACAGGGTGGCTGGGGTCATGTTTGCTTGACTGTGTCATAATCCTGTGGTCTCCTGTTCTGACAACTTTTTTTTTAAACCTTTATTTAACCAGTAAAAACCACATTGAGACTGAAGTCTCTTTTACAAGTGTGAACTGGCCAAGACAAGAGGCAAAATAAGTGACACAGCTCTGCCAGTAACAAAAAATACACAACAAAAAAAACAGGACAGACATACAATGCTCATAAATACAGTACCCACTACCGAAGAAGCTCAAAGGGAGAACAGGAACGCGACTAATAAATAAAAACTAAGCAACGGAAATTGCTAGTAGACTAAAAAGCAAGCAGACATTTGCTATACGTTAAAGCAGGAGCAATGTATGGGAAGTGTGCCCATGGCAATCCTTTTAAAGCTCACTAGGGGAATCACAGCAGCCAGTTTGAGTCTGGACTGTAGGTCATTCCAAGACCAGGGTCCGAAATAAGCAACTAAAGACATAAAAGCTCAACCAGGTCAATAGAGCAGACGAAATCTATGGAGGGACATAGATCTGAGATGAGAACATCCCCAAGGGCACATTCAAAATGTAAAACAGATCAGTGTGTGTGCACGCATGCACGTGCGACACACACACACACACACACACTGACACACACACACACACACACACAGACACAAACATATGTACACACACGCGCGCGCACGCGCACACACCTATAACCAGTATGAGATGAAAGTCTCTTTTACAAGCAAGAACTGCATAAAACTTAAGATGACTTGCTTATAGAGGACACTCAGGACAGTACAATACAAAGCAAAACCACATGAAACACAGACTACCGATATTACTCACATGAGACTAGGTGACATTTTAAAGATAAAACACACTTGAAGATAAAAAGATAAAACTTGAAACAGGAACAGCTACTGGTGAGAGCTTCAGCTGTAATCTTTTTTTAAACATTCTTTGAAAGAATGATGTCAATTTTAGTCAGGTCTGAATTTCCTTCCAGGAACAAGGCCCAAAATGTAATAAACGTTTGTTAAAACGTGATCATGCTAAAAGGATCTAAAACAGCCACGAAAAAGTGCCCATTACTTGTCAAACTACTTGTAGTTAGAGTGAGAGGTCACAACACCAGACGGATGAGCTCTGACCTTGTTCCCCCTAGATTTGACATAGAGAAAGGTCACGATTCCTGATCCAAATTTTAAACTGACCTAAAAACAGGACTGTTCTCAATTGGACTAAACTTCCCCCCCTACGTGTTTGCCAACACACTTTACATTACGGAGTACTCCCTCAGCAAGCTCTATGGAAGGAGCCCGTGTTGGCAGCATACACTTTGAAGTTTGACACGCTGTGTCGAACAACGGACATACTGCAGCGTACATGTGGTACACGGAGTGCTTGAACTGACTACATGAATGTGAGCAGTAGGGTAGATGAGTGTGTGTGTGTGTGTGTGTGTGTGTGTGTGTGTGTGTGTGTGTGTGTGTGTGTGTGTGTGTGTGCGCGCACATGTCCATGTGTTTGCACACGTGTAGCCTATGTCGTGCTCCTGTGTCTGCATACTTGTGTATCTGCATGCCTGTGCGTGTGTGCGCGTGCGTGCGTGCATGTGCGTGTCCTCTGAGAGACAGCTTCGTCTCTGATCTAACATTCACCTTCTACATGTAATTAAGACCAGCTGCTAACTGCTGCAGGGCTCAGCAGTAAAGATTAACAATACCCTAGGGCCTAGGCACTCTGTGTGTGAGTATGTGTGCGTGTGCCGTGCATGCGTACGTGGCGTGCATGACTGCATGCTTGTGAGTGTGGGTCAATACAGGTCAGCGAGACAATTGACATGGTTAGCTAACTATCTTGTATAGCTTTCTTTTCCCTCTCTCATTCTCTTCCCTTCCCCAACAAACACAGGCAGACACATGCACACATGTGTGTGCTCAGTAGTGATGGGAGATTAATCGGCAAACACATCGGTATCGGCCGATTCTAGTTGTTTTTAGATTAATCGGCATCGGTTAATCAATCAGAGATAAACGAGCCCAAAGTAACAGCTGGCTTGAACAGATCTACAAACAAAACAAATTTTAATGTTTGTTTTGTCTGTTTGTTTTGTCCTCGATGTTGTAAGCAGGCGCGGAGCCAGGAATTCTTTATGAGTAAGGCCAATAGCCAATACGAGGTAGGCAGGCACCCTGCGTCGACACAGATTGATAGACAGAAGTTACCGAAAGTCCGAAATACAATGTATATTTATGTTGTAGCTGTAGCTTAGCCTATATTCTTATAGGCTACACATGCCTACAATAGTTAGATGATTACTAAATTATGACAACATACACTTTTATTTTGTGCTTTCATGAACCACAAGCACTGCACCAGATTTAAATGGAGCCTAAAAAAGCGTCAAAACAGAGTCTTGTTAAAAAAAATTGCTATATTGAAGCCAAGATACCGCAGCTGCTTGTTATGCGTGTAATTTCCCTTTGATTTCTAATTGATTTCAGTAGCCAAAATGTCTCATCCCTAGTGCTCAGTGGTGCAGTCTAGTGTTTTTCAGAGGGTACACACTGCCCCTCGTTTTGGCCTATGCCCATAAGGCCACAGATGCCCAGTCCACACTGACCCAGTGTGCCAGCTGATTTCAGTTTCCCCTTTGCTTTTCTGTTAATAATTTTCTAGACATCAGTGTATTGTTGAAATTCTGAATTTTAAAATGTATTTATTTAGCTGATAGTTTTGCCGTGTATAAATTGACTACACCAAAGGCCAAGTGACCGTGTCCCTAAACCGATTAAATTACAGGCCTGGTAAGTACCATATAGATAACATAACATGTAACTACCATAGTAAGTACCACTATGTATCCATACTATGTAGCGGACCCAGCTGGCCATGAAAGGTTGAAGACTGAACTGATGATTTTGAAGTTGCTTTATTTGTAATCAACGTAGAACTGCCAAAAACAAGGACATAAAATGCATCATAAATCAGACAAATATAACAGCATAACATAACATCTATTCATCATCCAATATCAGCATAACAATTAAGTTCCAATAAACCATAATTGCATCATAACCCACAGGCCTACATTACATAGCTTAAACTACCACATAAAATGCAATATGAAAACTACAACAATAAATCACAAGAATAAGAACCTCAGACCAAATAAACATTAAAAAGATTCACCTTGTCCCCTTTCCAGCTGGGTGCTAAAGTGGCGTGTGCTTCATTGCATGGCATCCATTTGTTCCATAAAGTTGTCCTGTTTTAACTGTTGCCATCTGCAGTACCATGATGGGCATCAGCAGCACCACAGGTGAACTTGATCAGCCTAATCCGTGCCCTTTGATGTGCTTCTGAAGTTTAGACAGGAAACAAGTGAAATAAAGGTCTGTGAGACCCAACATGGCAGGAAGCCCTTCACAATAAAAGTTTCACCATCCCGGGTTCCGTTACACTTAGTACAAACTATATAATTGATAATAGCTAACTAGTCAATCTAAGAGTGATATGGTCAAGCTTCTTATTTTGTTAACAATCTTGTGAGAGAGATCTGATAGTTGTAGACGGGATAAAACGTTTTTTTGCTAAGGGTGGGATCGAGTTGCAGTAGTCTGTGTGAATCAATAAAAGATTTAATTCGTTTTTCATGGTCTGCAATTTACAGGAAGGACTTGATTTTGGCAATATTCCTCAACTGAACATAGCAAGATTACACAACAATTGTTACTTGTTTTTTCAACAATGTATTTATTGATTTTCCTTTTTCCACACGAATGACAATACAAAAATTACAATGGTTGAATGAGGGATTGGAATTGAAAATCGTGGTTACGGCCTGCATGAGTGACATTGAAGGATAATGTGCCAAGTAAGTAACCCAAGTTCTCAGTGGAGAGAACAGAAAAAGTCTGGGACTTGCATCCAGTTCTTGATGTCGGACAGCCATGACAGAAGGCGGGACACTGCTAGCCTGGCTAATAAGCCAGACCGAATCAGCCGTTGGCAAAAAAACATTGCCTGCCGGCACGACAGTGTGATTTGAGTCTGGCTTATTGGCCAGGCTTTTGATTGATTGATTGAAATATTTATTAACAGTTTGCAGAATTACAGTACATTTCAAGCACAAACTCAATACAAAGACTGTTAACTGTGAGTCGATGACCCAATTAAGCATTACACTTGTTTACAACAGGGTCCACATTGTTCAATTCATCAAAACATTTAGAGACATACAAATAGACACTTCTATGTAGCTTAAAAACAGAACAGGAATTCATCATATAGGAAGGAAAAAGGGAAAAGATACATATACAGTGAGGGGAAATGGGGGGGAGGGTGGTGGGGGGATTCAGATTTTACAGAGGCCAGTTTCTAATTGCAGCCATCCGTAGGTGCCCTTTGAGAGCGGTTTTGAAGGAGTCAAGGGATTCACATGTCTTAATGACTGTTGGTAGGGCGTTCCACATTTTGGTGGCATAGGAGCGAAAAGAATTTAGACCCTTGTTTGTGCCGAATCTGGGTTGTACATGGTTTGTTGCACTCCCTCTGGTGTTGTGGGTGTGGACTTCGTTTACATTAAGGAAGTATTTAGACAGGTACATGGGTATCTTGGTGGTGTATCGAATCTTGTGGACCAGACCCATTGCAAGATGCTGTACTCTGTCGTCGACCCTAAGCCATCCCAGCCTGTCAAAGTGGGCAGGGGTGAGGTGGGTTCGGGGGGTGAGGCCAAGTAGGAGCCTGACCAGTTTGTTTTGGGAGGTCTGGAGTTTTGTTTTAAGGGCCTTTGAGGTGCTGTGGTACCAAGAGGTGGATGCATAGTCAAAGAAACCTTGTACGAGGGCTCCTGTTAAGGTCTTCAAGATGTTTTTGTTGACCAGTGAGGAGATCCTGTAAAGGAATCTTGTTCTTTGATTGACTTTTTTGATTAGGCTAGGACACTGCAGGGTTTTAGGGGGATGTGCATGGCGTAACAGGGAACATTTAATGCATGTGTGCGGATTATGTTGCAATAGGAAGCAAATTGTAAACAATAATGTTGTCACGTTCTTAAACTAATGGCCTAAGACATTTTTTAAGGTTTTCAGGAAAAATTTAAAACTGATCCAAAACTATAAATTATATATTTCTTATCAGTTGTCAGTTACAACATAATATGATAAAATTTAATTAAATAGGATTAAACCTTAGTAGTAAATGTACTTACTGATCGACTTACTCCTGACTATGTCACTAAACCATTGACATACTGTAGGCCATAATATTGCGGTGGCCAGTGTCATCATGAAGAGCTGAATTTAGGCCAAAAATAAAATCCTCAAATTACTTAGGCCATTACTTCAAGAAGGTGACGAATGACGATGTGGGTCCCTAAATTATTTTGTCAGGTCCCCAGGTGAATATCAACAATACATCATAAAACTGATCAACAAAACAAAAACTAACACTCATTTCATTTCGGGACTAATCAGAATCTTGCATCCAAAACCAAACGTATAACAATTGTCTTGATGGTACGTAGAGTTCATCAAATACCTTGGCCTATGGCTTGATTCAGAACTGTCAATGTCATGCACATTGATAACATTATTATACAGTATATATGGTGCTGGTGTTCTCTACCATAACAGAAAAGAATTGAGGGGCGCTAGGCCTCCTATGCCCAGCTTTGAGTGTTTGTGTAAACACAATCATTGAAGACAAAAATTAGCGCCCTTCACTTCACACAGGTGTGATTTTTTGAGTGGTGCAACCACTCCTACAACCAGCAATGTCCGTGTACACCTATGTATGTATGCCGTGTACACCTATGTATGTATGTATGTGGTCATGAGCACGAGTATATGACTATAGGGTACCAGTAGGGGGCGCCAGAAACAGAGAGGGATAGTGCTGCAATGTTGCCTGCTAATGAGAGAGAGAGAGAGAGTGAGAGAGAGAGAGAGAGAGAGAGAGAGAGAGAGAGAAAACTCAGTTCACACGGGTGTGATTTTTTATTTTACAGTCAGAAAGAATCTGGTTCTTGAATTCATACGACCCATCATGGATTATGCTGATGTAGTCTATCAGATCTGCACCTAAAAATATCCTTCTTCCACTCAATACAATACAGTTTATGCAAATGTGTCTTGGCTATCCATATATGACGACTCATCATTACACCATCAATCTAAACCATGAAACCCTTAACTTGCCATCTCCCAAAGTGTTACCGGTAAATGGTTCATCTTTTACATATTAAACGCTACTGTACAGTACATCCAAACGCAATTATGTGATCTCTTTTTGTGTGGTCTCTCTCTCTCTCCCGAGTCCCGGCTGGCACTATCCTCTTCACATGCATCATCATTCCTCCCACGGTCACATATTTAGCTTCACTTTGCATTCCAACTTCCGACCCAAACAAAGATCACAAAGACAAGGTTAAGCACACAGTGATTTACAATTCACCTTCCAGTGTCTGTCTGACTCTGACCTGGTCAAGGAATGGAGTTGAGAGTCTAGACAACCACAAAGGTGTGTTACATCAGTGGATACTGTACTGTATGTCAGAAAACACATCCTGGAGAAAAATTCTTTATTGACATGGGGTCTGTCTGTATTATCATATCTACTGTATCTTTGTGGCATGTTCTCTTTATGTATGTTAGATAGCTGTTGAGTGTTTATATATATACGATCTGTCTCTCTCATCAGCTTCACCATAGGAGCTATAGTTACACTTTCCCATAGAAACTAAGGAACATTCTCGTGGCTTCTGTCCAGAGTTTGAGAGTCTTGGCTCAACAGGATACTAGAAAATAAACAAAGTGGACCGAAGACATTATTTTTGCGTAATTGTTTTTCCTATTGTAGCCTACTTGATGTGACTTGCTCTGCTGCATAACCTTGACCTTGGCTTGGTTCATATCCAACAGAGGTTCATACCCACCCTGATTTTAACACAGGCTGTGAAACAGCCAAAGGCGGATAAATAGACGTGAAGGAAAGGTGGCGTTTGCGCGATCCTTTGAGGATTGGCAGAGTGAAAGGATGTGACCTTGTCCTTGCTCTTGTCAGAGCATTTATAGGGAAGATCACTTAATTGCCATAGTCACTGGAGGAAGTGGGGAGAATGAGTTCTGTGTTAATCTCGTGGAAAAGGTGGCAATTGTATTCCATCGGGAGAGAGAACTCACACAGGATACATATTAATCAGGTGAATTTAAAACTATAGCATTTAAGCTGGTAATATGAATTCAGACAGACAACTCATGAATAGATTGACCAATATTTATTGCAAGAATGAGTAACAAGTGTGCATATGATATTTGACTTGGCGTTCGGCTCTGCTGGATTTCTCCCTGCTCGGCACGTTTAAGCAACAACATTAAAACATAAAGAGCAGGGAGATAGATATACAATAACCCCCCCATGGGGAGCATAAATAGCAGAGCCCACCGGTGGAGCAGGGGTGGTGGTGGGAGAAAACATCACATACAACCCTTGCATACAACCAGGAACCATGTGCAGAGGAAGGCAAGGAAGCTCTTAGAAGGAAGTGAAGTGGTCACGTGACTGGGCTGCGCCATGACACTTTCATGGACACTTTCACGGGAGCCAAACTACACCCGGAAGTTCGGCAGAATGCACTGGAGTCAATGAGAGCTCAGTGACCAGCTCATGAAGAAACATTATTTATGAATGACTGAGACCTTTTGTAAAGTGATCGCTTCTGGAAAATAAAATAATATATATAACACGTTATTTTAGGCTGTCTTATTTTTTGATGTGCATACTACTTAATGTGATTTATTTTTTCAAAGAGCAGAGAGCAGCCCAGGCAGAAAACTTACTATGTGCTCTTCTATAAATACCTCAATAAAAATAAATAGTTATTAAGTTATTAAACAATCACTCGGAAAAAACGTGTGATATCACTTATGTCTTCTTTCATATTCCTGAACCAATTATATGACAAAGCTCGCAATTGTTCATGTATAATGTTTGTTATGAGCTGGTCCAGCCGGCTCCATTCACTGCCATGTATTCATTGCACTACTGGTGTGAGTTTGGCTCCCATGAAAGTGTCCATGAAAGTGTCATGGCGCAGCCCAGTCACGTGACCACTTCACTTCCTTCTAAGAGCTTCCTTGGAGGAAGGCAGGAAGAGCATGGAGTCTAGTGAGCTTAAGTAGCCTGCCCGATTGGTCAGCTGACTGCCGCATCGGCGAATGACGTGTGAGACTTGCACACACTTATACGCCCACATAGTAATGCAGCATGTTAACCCTTTGAATATAGTATGCACCTTTGAGCATGGCATGAACTCCCTTGAGGTTGACTGACTGAACTGCCTCGCAAGCTTCGTATTATTTATCCTATGGCCAAACACTACACCGAAGCTCAACATGGGAACGATACAACTCTAAGAGTGCATATATTATTAAAGCTAAATTAAATCTCACGACTGAAAATGTTTGCATGACCAAGTCCTAAATGTGTCATTTGTGAGACAGCACTAGTTCTGATTCCTAAACAATCAACACAATATGTAAATGAACGATGTTTTAGACTTTTAGTAATATTGTCCCTGCTGTCAACCAGGTTAAATAAATCACAGATTGAGGCTTTAATCTTTGGTTTAATATGAGATATCCGACTGAGACTATTACAGATTTTATGGAAGATGCTTCAGAACATTTTGCTAGTTTGACCACATCAAATGCTCTAAAATAATAACCGAAAAAAGACAATCTACAAGCTCTCAATGCGCGACACATTGAGAGCATGTTTTTGCTGTTTAACATGCCTCCAAAGAATGGATCCTATATGTGATCGTTGCAATCAAGATCAAGCTACCCTTGCACATGCTTTTTGGTTTTGTCCAAAGCTACATACATTTTGGCAATCAATATTTAAAACATTTTCAGATGTATTAGAAGTGCCCATAGAACCCTCTGCCACTATTGCAGTGTTTGGAGTTATTTCCCAAGATCTACATCTTAGCCGGCAAAACAAGAATATGATAGCCTTTGCATCTCTTTTGGCTAGGCGGCAAATACTATTTAAATGGAAGGAGAAAATACCACCAACCTTTAAATCTTGGGTTAATGATGTTTTACATCATCTGACATTGGAGAAGATTCGCTACTCCACAAGAGGGTACGCCGGTGCTTTAAAATTTTACACCATTTGGCAACCTTTTTTGACACACATTGAGAGGATGAACGCGGCTGACATCAACAATCCTTAACTTATTACACTGACCCTACTGTAATTTATTTTTATTTTTATTACTATTATTATTGTTTTATTTTATTTTTATATACATATTCTTTTTTATTATTATTATTATTATTATTATTATTATTATTATTATTATTATACATACTTCTATTAGTCTTCTATTATGTCTATGTATACTTGTATGTGCCTTTTATTTCATATGGTGCAAGATACCGGGGTTGTGGCTCTTTCAGAGCGGGAACTCTGGGGGGAGGGGAGGGAAGAAAGGAGGGAAAAAAAAGTTCAAAAAGTTGTATAATATTTTCGTGTGAACATTAATAAAAAAACTTTGATAAAAAAAAAAAAAAACATGCCTCCAAAGAAGACATGATGATGGCTTCTGGAATCAAAAAGACTAAAATCAGTTAATAAGATATTAACCCAGTCGATGCCAAATTTTGCACACACACTCCCTGGATGCCAACATGAACCTCTACCCCGAATTTTCCAGAATGGCTTGTTATAGCGCCACCAGGAGGCCGACATTTGAAAAACACATTTGTTGATATTACTCCTCCAGATTCTGTCCAAAAATCCTGCAAATCGTTACACACTATCTCTATAGTCATGTGTTCAAGCCGGATCTGTCCGATATTTCATATTCCATCCAATTGGCTAACATTGGCTTTCAAAGTTTGCAGGATTGCCTCAAAAAGGCTCAAATCATGAACGCAGCGTGCAATTTAAATCTTGCACAGACTGAGGAATATATCTAGGCTGAGGAATATATCCAACCCTTTTCACATTGGCCTGTTATAGCGCCTGTTATAGCGCCACCAACAGGTGGATTTTTGCAAAACACATTTTTGGAACAAAATGCCTCAAATCATCCAAGGCGTAAGTAGAAAATGGCACCCTTTTCACATTGGCCTATTATAGTGCCACCAGGATGCCACAACCTAACCTGCCCTGGTGGAGACCTGTGCCGCTTTTTTGGCATAATTACTTTTCCTCTCTCTTGAACTGCAGGTATACTTTTTGACTAATACTAGACCTACAGTACTGTAAGCATACAAGATACCATATAAAAATGGGGAAATTGACATTCCTCACTTATGCCATGGGAACCAATGCTATAGGGATCTGTGGAAATGTAATATAAATCAGACAACTTCATAAACCAAACTATTCTTATGGTATGCAGAAACTCAGGACTAATTCCAGCTGATTCCAAGTATTAAAATAATGGCAAGAATATTGCAATATGATTGTTGGTTAATAATCAGCCCCATTTGTAAATGAATGTTGACGGAAGCATTCACCCCCGTGTCTGCACTGCAGTGAATGGGTCTAATGGGGTCAAATTCACAAAACTCTTAGATCCCTGAAAGGTAATTTGGGTTAGGGTCGATCACACCAAACTTTGATTCTGCCAGAATCTGTCAGGCACATAATATAGCCCTGGAACATGACTGCCATGATGATTATCATGACAGTCATGCAGTAACTTTGCCCTGTTTTTTGCGCTCCCTGCATTTACAAGATTTCCGTATATATAAACATTCAGATTTCAAATATAAAGTACTCACAAAGTGTCCCACGGGTGTTAGTTAGTAGCAGCGCCAGCGATTAGAATTGCTGCGTCCCGCGTTGTTTAATAAAAAGCATTTTTGTCCGAGCTCCCCGGCTACTTTTTTCAAACGGGGTTCGTTTGGGAAATCCACAGTTGCACACCGGGAGCGCACTCGCCTATTAGTCTGTATTGGCAGGGCGGTCAGCCTACCTATATCGAACACACCGAGTGCCACCCTCCTCCCGACCGATAGGGGCGCGTAGTTGAAAGCCAATGGCAAAATAACACCTTGGATAAAAATGCTTTTTATTAAACAACGCGGGATGCAGAAATTCTAATCGCTGGCGCTGCTACTAACTAACACCCGTGGGACACTTTGTGAGTACTTTATATTTGAAATGCGAATGTTTATATATTTTAATTCTTTGTAAATGTAGCGTTCGCAAAAACCAGGGTGAAGTTGCGTCATGACTCTCGTATGAATACGAGAGTCATGAATCATGGCTAGCACATAACCTGCAAGATTCTGACAATGCCTTTCAATGGCAATGGAATGTCTTTTAGGCTGCACTGGTTGCACAAAGTAGGCGGCGACACACAAGCTACATTTATCAGCCTGCAGCCATAGTTGGGTTATGACTGGCCGTAACCGTAACGGTAAGGCCAGTATTAGTCAGAACACTGTATACAAATTGTCAGTCAGGAACCAAGGTAATAAATAGGCCTTATTGGTAAGGTTCTTACTTTCCCTCAGAATCACTTGGCACCAAACTTTGTGTCACAGTTCGCTGTTCTCGAGCAGCGAGTCTGAATCTGTCACAGGCAAGACACTGTGTGCTTAGAAAGCCAGGGGGTGGTAATGAAAACGCTGTGGCTCCGTTTGAGGAGGATGCACAAGGACAGCTTTTGAGGACAGAAGAGAGCAGAGATGACAGCAGCCAGAAACGTCTTTCCTCATGCATTTATTGCAATTCCCATTGCTTTGGATATGATATGGCCAAATGACAAACCCCTAGGAGTACTATGTCGATGGAGATGCATGCTGATGCACAAACGTAATGGCTCCATTTTCTCTAATGCACTGATTGTTTTCATTGTGTTCTTTACAAAATAGAAAAACAACAACTGAATGATTAAATAGTGTGTGTGTGTGTGTGTGTGTGTGTGTGTGTGTGTGTGTGTGTGTGTGTGTGTGTGTGTGTGTGTGTGTGTGTGTGTGTGTGTGTGTGTGTGTGTGTGTGTGTGTGTGTGAGAGATAAATGGAGCACAGCGTTAGTTCATACAGGAACATGTTAGTCTACATAGTTACCTCAGCTGTAATCAGATAATCAGCCCATTCTATTCCTCATTCACATCTCAGCTGACCAATAATATTGGTCAGCATTGTCACACATCCATACTCCAATCAGAGCTCATGCTCAAACATAGCCCCTATAGGTCCCTTTAAAATGTAAAGGGGCCTATAGGACTATGTATTTAATTACGGCTTTTACACATGTCTTCCATGTGTGAGTGAGGTCTAGTCATGTTTGGAGCAAAGGTTGGAGGCTAATTGGATGGAAAGTCAGTCATGAAGGCTATACAGAAAAAGAACAAGTCGGTCTTAAAGGGATTGTGACATTAAAAAAAAGGTTTTGGATTTTTTTATTTATTTTTTTGTTTTCTAATCTCAATTGCACCCAAAAAACATGAACTTTTAACATTCAGTAGATTTTCTGTGATCTGGGGTTTTCTGGCTCAAACAGGTGCTCTGATTTGCCGGCAGTTTGTGATGTAAGAGCCTGCAAATCCCATATATGTCAATGGGATTTGCCAGCAGATGTCACTGTTTTCAATGTGTTGCCTGTTTTCATTGTAGCTCAAAAGGCTTCCAAACCCCAAAGAAAACTTCAGACCACAGAAAATCCACTGAATGTTCAAAGTTCAGGTTTTTTTGGGTGTAATTGAGGTCATAAAACCTAAAAGAAAAAAGAAAAAGAAAAATAAATGAAAATGAATGTCATAAAACCTTTAATTGCATCCCACCACGTCATAGTGAAGTGAAATTCGAATCACCAATTGGTGAACAAACATGCAGACCTGCTGTTCCGAGGCTATTATAGGCCACCTATAGAAGAAAACATCGTTCATCATTATGTCTGTAAACAGGACTAGGCTATTAATCTTCTGCATGGACAGCACTTGAGATTTCTATGTTGGTATACCGTATATGCTTTGGTGGGGAGGGGGATATTTTCTCATGAGTTCCCACCGTCCCACCATCATGTTCCAGCGCACTCCTATAAAAACGGGCTCCTTCCGTCTAATAAAGATGGAAGAGGTCTGCGGAGACATTCGTTACAGTATTCCGGGATCGTCTCGTCCTTAATTAGGCCTACGCTGAGTCTTGCTGTCTGGGTGGGTTTAACCTATGGATCCACTCTGACTTCAATCCATCATAAAGGAAAATAAACTGCTACGCATTCAGGCCTATACAGGCTACAGACTGAGGCATCACTCTGCATGGAGGCGTGAAGGAGGCACGAAGAGGAGGAAAGGACCAGCCATCTGCATGCAACAAGTGGCAAGTATAGCCTATACCACTGGCCCTCACTCATGCATCCAACTGAACAGTCAACACGCATGAACGACACATGAGCATCACGAGAGACACCAGTTTGTCTCTCTCCACCTGGACCCTATACTTATCGTTATCTTTCATTACCTCACCAGTCGCTCCCTCTACCACCCCCCCCCCCCCCCCCCTCTCTCTCTCTCTCTCTCTCTCTCTCTCTCTCTCTCTCTCTCTCTCTCCCCCCCTCTCAGTCCTGGATGACTGGATCTGACAGTTTTCGCACGCTGCTGTGGCTTTTGGTCACCATTTCGTAGCACTTAAAAAATCTGTTATTTTTCACTTTCGATAATACATTGTTTCAGATTATACTGTTGGTAAATTACATAAATAAAAATACATAGCAGATTAAAAGGGGCGGTAAAGTAACAGCGCATCGCGTGCGTAATGGGAGAGCAGGTTCAATGACAGAGACTCCACGGCATGCACAATATGCAGCGTTCTGGAGGCTTTCAAATGCCGCTGCCCGCGGGCTGGACTCACCGGAATATGCTTGCCATTATGGATATAGGCTACTATATCTATATAATAATTAACTGAAGAGTTTTACGGTAAGTAACCATGTCGATTTCACACAGGTGTTACTTTATTAGCCCTATACCTGTCCGTCAGCTACAATTTGAACTGTTCCGCGCCGACTTATCTAATCGAGACTTGATTTTACATGTGACATTGAAAATCAACATTGAAAAACAAACAAACAAACAGTTTGCAGTTTTTTTGTGATAACAGTAATAACACGGCCGGGTGTCAGTCATTCGCCTTTTACGCAAACACGTGCCTTAGTCATATGGAACATGATTTTTGCCCGGACAACATGGACAATTTTCATGATTAGCCTATCCTCAAGCCAAACTCGACAAGACATGGGCTATTGGCGTGGAGGGTTTGTTTTGGATTCTAAATGTCTAATATGAAATGCAATCAAATCATCTTTTGTGGTGTTTAAATGACGTGGTAAATGAATCTTAATCAATTAACTCGTCACAGCGCGCAGGTAGTCTACGGGCGGCCGTTCGTCCTCTCTCCAGGAGAAGCGTGGTGCGCACACAGCGCAAATCCAATGTAGCTACCGCTGCATGCAGCAGGGCTCCTGGTACGATCTTCACCTAATCACCCTGGAGGAGCTCAACTCAACATGACTGCTGGAGGAAACATTCACTGGTAAATTCCACTCTCACATGACTCTCTTGCCATTTGAGATAGGGGGATATATATATATATATATATATATATATATATATATATATATATATATATATATATATATATATATATATATATATATATATATATATATATATATAATACCTATAATCACAAGTAGCCAATTTGAATTTAACTTTCCATTTGAAGGCTTGAGACTACTCCATAACGTATACTATTCTAGTATTTTCTAATAAACTCCAAGGATTGGCGCGCGCATACACACACGCACACACGCCTCCTGCAATACTTATGTAAAGCATATACAATATGTATAAGCATTGCTTGGATGAAAAATTGCTGAAAGCTTTTTTATTACTTGAACATATACAGTATAGGCAGCAGGCTACTACTGGTGCAATCAGTATATCTGCACAAAACAGATGCAAATACTGCCTATAGGGAACTGTATACTGTAGACCCCACATGTACAGTTTGTACACAAGTTTATTAAGCAATTGATACTTGGTGTAGCCATCATTTCAAACATTGTGCTGATAAATACTTATATGTATTCATTTACTGGATAATGAACAACAATGCAGCTATTTCTATTTCAATCAATCATGTAGTTGACACTTTTGCAGGGAGTGTATCCAAAAATGGATTACAACTTATAAGATAACTATAAGACATATGAGCGAGTGTTATAGCCATAGTGTCCTGCAGGCAATGCTTCTGCTTCTGCTACAATGATTATTATTCAAATCAAGAAAATGTTGCATGTTAATTGTATTATCAATAATAAAATGACACATTCCCTATCCATTAATTCATTATTATTGCATGACCAGCTGTGATAAAAGGGGTCAGTGTAGCCGTAACAATGTCCTATACCAGCTGTTTGACGCACAGATCAATTAAATAAACATTTGCCTTCAGCACATGCAGCACACTGCCCTCGTCTTTCCCTGTCAGCACAGCAGTGCACTCAGCACGCATAGCCTATTGCTGGAGAAGTTTGATTCATTTGACTCAGAGAACATAATAAACTTTGACAGAGGAAAGGTGTGGAGTTGAAAAGCAACGGAAGAGCAGGAAAGGATGGGAGAGACGTCGGGGTGAGAGGAATGGAAAGAAAGTATATAATAGGAGTGGAGAAAGAAGAGAGGAGAGGAAAGGACTAACTCAACATTTGAAGGCTAAAGCGTGATGCCAATAGCCTCACAACTGTTGCCATGGTTCTCAAAGGAATGTACATATAGTAACCTTGCCGAGCCATGAGGCCCATAGGGCAGGAGCCTATCTCCTGTTTCTGTAGTGTGAGGCAGCTCGATGTACAACTACACCCCCTGGACATGACACTAGTATGTCGCCGGGACCAACCCTTGATGCCGAGTGTCAAGCAGGGAGGCACTGGGTCCCATTTGGTATGACCCGGCCAGGGATTGAACCCCGATCTCCCAGTCTCAGGGCGGACACTCTAACCACAAGGCCATGGCTGGTGTACATATACTGAACGTATTTGTCAAATGAGCAATACTTCTCGCTGTGTCATCCACGCTCATCTCTTTTCCCCCACTCGCTCTCTCCCTCTGTCAAGTGGAGTATAAGATTCTCAAGATATAATCATCCTAACTCGTCTCCCCCCCCCCCCCCCTACACACACACACACACACACACACACACCCCTATCTCTACTCTTATCTATCTATAGGTGGTATCGGTATGTGATACTGCTCTAAGACAAATTCTTCCAAGACAAGTCCCTTACTATACGCTTGGATCAAATACAACTAAATTCAGGTAACCCCAAACCCTCTAATCTCCCTCCCCTTCTCCCATTGATACCCCAAGACCTACAACACACATGCATTTTGAGCCAAACCACATATCTGCCCTCAGAAGAAAAACTTAGTATTTTAGGTTCAAATTATTCTCTTAGAGAGCCATAACTCAAACTATTCATGAATAAAATAACCATCTAGCACGTTACGGAAACTAAGCGGGCATCACCCTTGACAAATTAACAAACTGTCCTGGTCAAAACACATAGATTCTGTGTAAAGAAAATGGGGAAGTCATTAGCAGTGGCAAGGCGATGCAGAAACATTTTTACATCTGATCTAATTAAACTGCTACCAAACAGCTTGATTACTGCCAAATAATATGTTTGAATGCTACAAAGAAAGATTTAAGAGAACTCCAGCTAGTGCAGAACAAGGCACCACGCCTTTTTATTCTATGTCCACGTATAACAAACATCAACTCCATTGCAGCTGCATCTTCAGCTGCATTTCAACATGGAAGCTTTTACAATCCAAAACGCCCATAATCTTTTGTCAGCTAAAACACAATTTTGAGTCAGGGTCATTCCATTCCCTGTCAAATCTAGTTGGCAAATCATTTATTATAATTCATGCTTACAGGGAATTAATTAAATGGGACAGAGCCGTCACGGCCAAATATGCTTAAATATTTATGATCTATAGATTTATGCTAAATAAATATATTTATTCAATCCAAGAGTCTGAAATGTGTTAACTTTGACATTCTCACTATGTGGACTTAATGCACTAGATTGTTTGTTTATTATGTTCTGTTTATTCATTATTAGTTTTTGACAAATATAGAAGTAAATTGAGTATGCACTAGATTGTAATAATGCATTTTTATTTGTCTTATGTCTTGATAAAATGTACGTACATGGACTATAAAATGTAATGAAAATTATTGTAATTTATATATGTGGTCTCCAGGAAGACTAGCTGTACTTTAGGGCACTATGGGGATCCTAACAAATAAACAAATCATAGGTCCATAACATTAAATGGACATAACACATAACTTGTGCTTTGACACCTAGAACCCTTGGATGAGTTTCTTGGACATCATTGTCTTGGAGTCCAGAGTCCATCAACACCTCCAGATCTCACCTTCCTATCATCATGGCACTGGATCAGTGGTCCTTCCTCCCAGCCCCTCCCAACTTCTCTGTCCCTGAGCCCCTGTCTTACGAAAGCTACTTCGGGAACGAGTCGGATCCAGAACTCCAAAATGGCACAGTATTGGGCGAGCATCACCAGGACCACGCCAGCTCGGTGGTCATCACCATCATCTACTTCCTTGTGTGTGCTGTGGGACTGATCGGCAACACACTGGTCATCTATGTGATTCTGCGCTACGCCAAGATGAAGACAGTGACCAACATCTACATCCTGAACCTGGCCGTAGCTGATGTCCTGTGTATGATGAGCCTGCCATTCATTGCCATGCAGTTGGCTCTGGTCCACTGGCCCTTCGGACAGGCGCTGTGCAAGGTCATCTGGACCGTAGGTGGGTGGAGAAACCATTGCTAAAACCACTAATGAATGATTGCGAATGCACTGAGCACTAACTATGAGACCCTGCAGATCATGTCTGTCTGTCTGTGTGTCTGTCTGTCCCGCTGTGACACCACCCGCCCGCCACCAGAGGGCGCAGCTGTAGCACACACACACACACACACACACACACACACACACGCACACACACACACACACACACACAGTAGAAAACTTAAAAAAATTACTAACTAAAAAGAAAAAAAAAGTACGTAATTTATTTTAATTGTTATTGCAATTTACGAGCTGCGTTCGCTTCCCGCGTTTGCGTCTTACTTGTTATAGTATCGTATAGTTATCTAATATTGCAATAACAGAGGAAACTGGGGACATGTGGAGAGGTACGTACCATCCAGTGTCACTGTACCTAGGGCTTGTGGACGACTAGGATCTGCACTGCATTCATTGCTACCACGTACAATAGAGGTTATGCACGTGACATCATTATCAAACCAGGAAGTTATGCGGGAACGCCTACTGAGTGGCAAAAAACATCTTTCTGGCATCGACAGCCCATACATCCAATCAGAAAAGTCCAATATGATTGCATTAAATTACGTTAAACAATGTTAAACTCACTTTGCCACTCGATTTTCCATTCACTTTATGCATGCGCATACCCTCTATAGGTCACAGGGACTTTTTTTTGCACTTTCAAAGGCTTGGAACTTGAGACGCAAAAACTGGAAATTCTGAGCAGCACATGACTAGTGATCATGTTTAAATTGATTTTATTGATTTTATTTTTCCAGTGGTGGAAAAAGTACCGTATTAAAAATGTACTTGAGTAAAAGTACAAAAGTATTGGCATGACAATTTACTTAAGTAGGCTACGAAAAGTAGAAAGTACTATATGAAGATAAGGTTGCCTAATTGTCCCCAACTGTGAAATTAAATTATTTTGAAGCAAGCAGCATGTAACCCACCATGCTAATGAATGCAGCGGTTCTCACTGGCAAATTAAGTTGAGCGATGGAATGGGGGGGAACGGAACGGGGGGTGAGGGGTTGTGGGCGAATGAGTGAGAGAGACAACAGCCCCCTGGAGCGAGGAGCGTCTCCACGCCGCTCACATGCTCTGGTCATAATTTTCTCACAAACCCAGGAGAGGCATTAAACAAACCCATAAAAAAACCAAATCACACTTCAGTTAATTGTTTTGGGATTTTATTGAGACTGAGGCAGCAATATATCGCTTAATTATTCTCTTCTTATTCCACCTTCCCCTCATTTCCATGTCTCCCCTCTGCTTCACTCCCCTCTCCTGTTTCCACCCTCTCGTCTGCACTATGCTAACTTTCGCCGACCTTTTTTTCTCTCTCTCACCTACAATCTGTCACTCTCTGCTTTTGTCATGCTCCCAGACTCCCTGAACCAGTTCACCAGCATCTTTTCTCTGACGGTAATGAGCATCGACCGATACCTGGCGGTGGTCCACCCAATCAAATCTACGAAATGGCGGAAGCCCCGGATGGCCAAGCTCACTAACCTCACGGTGTGGGGTGTATCACTGCTCATCAACCTCCCCACCATGGTCTTCAGCGGCCTGAACCAGGTTCCCGTGTGTGGGATCATGTGGCCTGAGCCCGAGGAGGTTTACTACAAGGCCTTCATATTCTACACCTTCATTGTTGGATTCTTTCTGCCCCTGGTTGTAATAATCTTGTGCTACCTGCTCATTATATTCAAGGTGAGCACATGTAAAATGCATGTGCATGTGCAATGGCAGCTCTAATGCGATGCGTTCTGAGCTTGAAGATGCGCTTTATTCATTATTCATTGTACATAGTATGTAGGACTTAACCACTTAACTACTAAACCCAATACTGTATATTCTGAGTTGACCAAGAGTCCCCCAGGGCTTGATAGGACCGCTGATTTCTACCCCAAAATCTCTTTGGAGAAAATATCTGATCTTGATCTTTAAGCTCACTGAGCCGAGGTTGTGAATTTGTTATTTTTAGTAAATGTACGCTTCTTCCATGATGTCCCATGCACACAGTCTGAAATGTCTTGAATTCATTCATTTCATTTGTCCCTTTTACAGCACTGAACATAAAACCTGTTCCATTTCGCTCTCCTCCAGGTTAAGTCCTCGGGCATTCGAGTTGGCTCCAGCAAGCGCAAGCGCTCGGAGCGGAAGGTGACGCGCATGGTCTCCATCGTGGTGGCCGTGTTCGTGTTGTGCTGGCTGCCTTTCTACATCTTCAACGTGGCCTCCGTCACCAGCTCCATCAGGCCCACGCCCGCCTTGAAGAGCATGTTTGACTTCGTGGTGGTCCTGGGCTACGCCAACAGCTGTGCCAACCCCGTCCTGTACGCCTTCCTGTCAAACAACTTCAAGAAGAGTTTCCAGAACGTGCTGTGTCTCCAGAAGGTGGCGGGCCTGGACGAGGTGGAGCGCAGCGACAGCCGTGCCGCCGACCGCACCAGGATGGTGCTCAACCACGACACCGGCGCCATGGGGGTCAACAACGACACTGTGGATGCGCACCACACTGCCTTGCTCAACGGCGAGCTGCAGACCAGCATATGATGATTGAGAGGACGGACTTTTGGGGATGGAAATGCGGATGGAAGAGTGGTTTGGGGTTTCAAGAACGAGAACCATCAGTCTAGAAATCCCATTCTCTGCTGTGTGAATGTGATGGAAGCCACATGGTGGGTGAGGAAGAAAAAGAAACCTCCATGTGAAAAACCGGTGGTTGGACATCGTTTCTCCTGGAATGGTGACATGGAGAGTTGGAGACCTTGCGAGACCCAGTTAGACCAAAGGTGGACCTCAACTAAGCATGCTAATGGCCACCATCCCTAAATGACAGTGATGGAAAATGAACAAGAACACAGTTCACCCTTGCCAGACAGCGCTTGCTCCGGTGGAATTGGACCAGTGGTACATTTTGTGTTGTTTCTCGTTACCCTGAGGCAGGGAACTGTCCCCCCCCCCCCCTCCCCCCCTCTATGGAAGCATGAAGGGGTTTTGGTAGATTGGCACTGCTTTTAATATTATTAGTCAAGCCCAAAGGGCGTAGACCCCTTATTGTTTATTATTAATTATAATAATTATTATGTAAGAATATTGTAATTATGGTATTGGGACAAACAATCTGACAATGCAGTATAAAATAGAGGGACCATGGTTTCTCTTCAAAGCAGAACAAATGCTATTGAGCCCAGTAGATTAAATAAATAAATAAAATGAACCGCAAAGATACACCCATGTTTTATTTAAAGAGTGATACCGTGTTAAAATACACAAAAGAGCACTTTTTAGATACGAGAGGTGCTCTCCTGGCCACTGGACACTTGAATAACTGTCGATGAGGGCAGAAACAGCATTGCTTTCAAGCGCTCCTGGAGTATCTATTCACAACTAGGATGGAAACATTTTATCTTCCCAAGGACCTTTCACACTTAAGAGTGGATATGTATAAATTGTTTAGTCTTTGTGTTTTTGTGACAAGCTGTCCTAATGTTTTTTTGTTTGTTTTGTAAACAGACTAAATGTCGCTCTGGACTCAAAAGATGTTATGTCAATTTATACAAAAGGTTTCACTCCGAAATGCTACTCTATGACCACATTCTTTGTAGAAGAAAATGCTTGCATGAAATTAACATTTGGAAAGGATTTAGGATTTGGAAAACACAATAATTAGAAAACTAAATCCTAACTATAATTGCAAGGAACAATTTACAGTAACTTAAGTAAGTTGTTTTCTTCATTCAACTTTTCTTCATTAGTATTTTGGAGTGGACTGTCTTTCCTAAAGATAAAAGACAACAGATGAGGCTCAGAATCAGAAATGCATCTTGACATATTGCAAGCTTGTAGATCAGCTATTTTTTAATAGGGCTTGAATATTCATGAATAGGGCTTAAAGATGGATTGTCGTGATTCCCCCAGACCTTAATTAAAACTCTGGTGATGTTCAGGACTAGGCCAGATCACAGCCCATATGGGGATGATCTTTACGTCATTTCCAGGACGTCTTCACCAGTTAAAATAATATAGCTTATTCTGGGCTAGATCTGACTAGTTATATGACTTAAGTTGATCTGGTCTCTATGGGACTCTCTCTGATTCATCCAGGGACGTCTGTCTTAGTGGGCAGAATTTATGTTCGTTGAAATCAGGTGATATTCGGGGCCAGATCTGACTATAGTCTTAATTGGTTTGACTTGATCTGGCCCCAATAGAGACGTCACTAATACGTCCAGGTCCTGATCATGCTTGCTGGGATCCTTTACGTGTACTTTATGGAAATATGAACCTGTTGTTTTCAATTCAGGTCCTGAGAACAAGACAATTGCAAATTGTCTACTCTACCGGGTATATCCAGCTGTTGTCCCAGTGTAAATTACTCCCTGAATACAGTAGATGGCTATGGAATGAACCCCGGCAGCAGTCGTGGGTCAGTGTTAATTATGACAGCCAACTTTTATATAGTTTTTAGTAATACTCTCTCTTCTCACCTAGTCCCTCCTTAACATTTTAGTCTAGTTTTTATTTGTTGAAATTGACAATATATATATATATTTAGTTTTAGTCACAGTAGCTTAGTTTTTTGGCAATGAAAAGAGGCAGACGAACATCGTCATAGTTTAGCCGACAAAAATAACACTGGTTTGGGTCCACGGTATCAAAGTTGAGAACCACTGTCTTATGGTGTCTTGGTAATAACATGACAACACAGCTTCTCACTGTATTGTACACATTTGTAACCAGTTCCAATTGGGCTATCTCCCATGCCGAGATGCTGTCACTGCCCCTGGACTCAAGGGGTAGGTTCGCCAGCCCAGAATAACTACAGACGAAGAAGGAAAGAAGATACACAAAGTAGCAGAGTGAGACAATAAAACTCAATCACCATAGTAAAAATGCTACCATTGTACAATTGGACATTATGCAAACAACAGATATGTTGAATATCATTGCCATCAGCGGGTGGGCTTGAGCCCCCATGAGGCTAACTTACACGAGGCGCTAGCCGAGTGAGTGCCTGTGCTGCTGAGCAGTGTGATTCCCGCTGCCACCGACCGAATCACTGGATCCAATGGTAGTTATTTAGTCAAAAACGTGTTAATTATTTTCATTGGTTCAATATTTCTAAAACCCACAGACACACATAACCACTTTACACATAGCAGATGGGCCGTTGTGACACACCACTATGACAAAGTAGCCTAGTATTAGGGCATTCACAAGATTCATTTATTTGACTTGGAAATCTAAGATTGAATTGACATGGCCTGCATCTGGAAACGTCGACATCCAATATATATAATATTCAACATATCTTGTGGTTTAAATAAAAGTAATGCAAACTTTTTCACTGGAAACCAGGCTGAACTAGAAAAAGTGCCCTTCTGGGCACAGGTCTCCACCAGGATGAGCAGATGTGAAAAATTCCAGGCAAAGGTTTTTCCTTGGCCTCTAGGGAGTTGGCATACAAAGTTATCCACAGATCCGTGCAGTTAGAGGTAAAAACACTTTTCGGCCAGGTGTACTGTGCAAAAACTTGTTTTGCACAAAGCGGCCTCCTGGTGGCGCTATAACAGGCCGTTCTGGAAAGTTTGGGGCAGAGGTTCATCGTTGGCATCCAGGGAGTGTGTGTGCAAAATTTGGCATCGACCGGGTTAACGGTGGCCGAGATTAGCTGCTCACGGACACACGGACACACGGACGGACGGACACACGGACACACGGACGGACGGAGTGCAAAACATACTCTCCCCCCATGCCTTCGGCCTGGTGGAGACAACAAAGAGAACAGAGGGAGACAGCTCACAGAGAGGGCAACGGAAAGATACAAAGACTATAAATAACAGTAGATATATTGAATGAGTTCTAGTAGTAATAGTAGGTGTGTGTGGGTGTGTGTGTGTGTGTGTGTGTGTGTTACATTAGATTGACATAGAATTGACACTGGGTGATATCGTGATGAAATCGTGGGATAAATATATATATAAAAAATAAGAAGTTTGAGAAACAAAGAGAACACAGGTACAGGGCATGTGTAGTTGGTACTTAGTAGCACATGCACAGATGTATGTCATTTTACTATAGTATATGTGCACCTAAGAGAGCTAGAGAGGGGGGGGGGATAGAGAGACAGACAGACAAACAGAGACAGTGTGTGGGTGACATTAATGCAAGTGTTACCATTGCACGTGCTGTGCTCAAACTGTCATAGCTTATTACAATACAAATCCTACATACTTTGTTGACCAGGGTCCCCCAGGGATCTATAGTTCTATACTCTAATGATTGCATGTGTGTCGCAACACTGTGAGCTTGTATTTTCAGAGCAAGACACTGTTGTGAAAGATAGGATAAATTGGGCTGTTCGGGGAAAATTACTTTTCCTCTTTCTCACTCTCACATCTACACGTATGCATGGGCATGCTTATACACAAATAGAGAGTGTGTGTGTGTGTGTGTGTGTGTGAGGGCAAGCTGGGATGCTATGTGAAGACTCTCAGCACACATGGAGTGAGCACACATGTGCACAGCCACACACACACACACACACACACACACACACACACACTGCCGCGAGCATTTTCTTTTGCACCGGCAGATTCGCGTCTGGCGACTGTGAGGCTAACAAACAAATTCAATCACACACACTCTTGGACTCTTGTTGTGTCAGATGATGATCTGTAACATCTGCTGCAATTCAAAGTATGCGTGTGTCTGTGCGTGCGTGCGTCACTGAGTATACAGTAGTGACTGAGAAAGACGGTGTGTGTGTGCGTGCGCGCGTGCATGTGTGTGTCACTGAGTATACGCAAGTGGCTGAGAAAGACGACGTGGGTATGTGTGTGTGCATGCACGTGCGCAAGTGCACCCATCTGTATGTGTGTTTATACAGTTAAGTGTCATGGTCCAAGGCCAGAGGCGATGGTTGAACCATGGCTATCCTATTTACACTAACCCAGTGTGGATGGGAGCTCCAGGGCCATTGACCTGCTTCTCAAACAGCACAGCAGGCCAGGCAGACAGGCCTCCTCCCAGTGGAAAAAAAGGATAGGAGAGTACACCGTTTCCGAAACAGTGGGTCGGGACTCGGGACCCATTTGTGGGTCGTAGCCCCATTTTTATGGCACCCTTTATTTATTTTTTGTTTTCTACATTTTGTTTTTAATTATTATTTCAAAACATTAACAAAACACATCCCCCCCCCCCAAAAAAGAAACATGAATTAAAAACAAATTCAAAGAATTAGAAAACGAATGTTTAAGTTAGGAGTGAAAATAACCGAAGATCTGCTATTTTCACTAGTTTGGGTCCTGGACGAACATTTCATTGTTGGGAACCACTGGGATAATACGTTGTATGCACATCTCTATTCTGTTTGGGAATCACTGGGATAATATATGCACATCTCTATTCTGTTTGGGAATCACTGGGATAATACGTTGTATGCACATCTCTATTCTGTTTGGGAATCACTGGGATAATATATGCACATCTCTATTCTGTTTGGGAATCACTGGGATAATATATGCACATCTCTATTCTGTTTGGGAATCACTGAGATAATATATGCACATCTCTATTCTGTTTGGGAATCACTGGGATAATATATGCACATCTCTATTCTGTTTGGGAATCACTGAGATACTATATGCACATCTCTATTCTTTTTGGGAATCACTGAGATACTATATGCACATCTCTATTCTTTTTGGGAATCACTGGGATAATATATGTACATCTCTATTCTGTTTGGGAACCACTGGGATAATTATGCACATCTCTATTCTGTTTGGGAATCACTGGGATAATATATGCACATCTCTACGGTTCTGCTGGACCAAAAATACTCGAGTTAAAAGAAGGGAAAGTCCGCTTTCCCATTTTTTTATTTAACTCACAAAAGCTAAGTTTGGCCCATATAAGGGCTTTGATGGAGAGCCTGATAAAGCCTAATGTAGAGAAGGCACGGGAGCTGCAGCTTGGACAATTGTATCCTCTTTTTTTTTTAAGACTTTTTGGGGGACAGTAGGCGGACTGGGAATGGGGAGAGAGATGGGGAGTGACACACAGCAAAGGCCGTTGGGATCGGGACTCGAAATAGCGATACGCTGTCAGGCTACATGGTAGCCTAACGGTCCGGTCTTGTTGTAGCCTCTTTTATTAAAGTACAAAGAATCTACTCACGTTTCGAGGCTACTGCATCTCACCTCAGAGTCATGAATGATGAAGCTCTTGCATGGACTATGATGATGATGATGTGGCTATGATATGTAGCTTGCGGTTTTAATAGTCACAGTTTTCATTATAACACAGTTATAACATAACACGACCCTAACTGAAGTATAGTGGTCGTACAAATGCATTGGTCTGGATTTATCACATTTTGTCAGGGAAGTTTGAGGAAATTTCAAATTTGTGAATCTGTATGCTATCAACGTGTGTGTGTGTGTGTGTGTGTGTGTGTGTGTGTGTGTCTTAAAGTATAATACTCTAAGGTGTGTCTGTGTGTGTGTGTCATCCTGTGTACTTATGGTAGTGGGTGAGCTAAAGTAGAATGAAACGTGTGTGTGTGTGTGTGTCATCCTGTGTACTTATGGTAGTGGGTGAGCTACAGTAGAATGAAACGCATGTGTGTGTGTGTGTGTGTGTGTGTGTGTGTGTGTGTGTGTGTGTGTGCGCGCGCGTGCGCATGCATGTAATCTTCATTTCACACCCCACTGCGGTGAAGCCAGCCGTTGCAATTAATGGCAATAAGCTGCAGGCACCAACGATGACTCTTTTCTTACTCACAGTGTTATGTCCCTCTCTCTATCGATGTGTCACTCTCATGCATAGCTGACAGAATCTGATACTGTACGTTTGAATATGTAGTCTGAATTGAACTGAGCCATACTGAGAGAACACACTAAATGTTCATTCATTACATTGTAGAGTCAATTCTAGAAGTTCCCCTTTGCGAGTCTAGTGCGGTGAGCATTATATCATTATAAAGAAGACCACAGTACATACATATAACAACATATAAGAAAATTACTAACTAGGTAAAACAGTAATCATCAAACATGTTTTTCACAGAGTGGTTGTACTGGGCAGCTCCCATGTGTGGAATAACATATGTAGTAGAACTGCCTGAGGATGGCTATCCTAGGGCTACTGTGCTATGTGCTTTAGAAGAGCATCCATGCTCTTGTCAATTTTGCATGATTAAATAATAAATAGGGTAAATAACCATGCTAGAGTGCAAGAAGAGAGAGAGAGAAAGAGGGAGAGAGGAGAGAGAAGAGTTGATTACATCTTGAGAATCTTATTTTGTACTTGACAGATGGAGAGAGCGAGAATAATTGCTCAATTGACAAATGAATACGTACAACATTCCTTCGAGAACCATGGCAACAGTTGCGACAATACATTTGGCATCACTCCCTATACTGTATTACACCTCAAATGTTCAGTTAGTGTTAGTGAACAGGGTGTTACTAGTTCAGGTACAGTTCTTCCATGTCATCCGCCGCTCATTCACAATGGAACACACATACATATGCGTTCCACTCTTTCAGCCAATTACTCATTATGCAAAATGTTCCATTCAATGTATAAATATGTAAAATATGTAAAATAGCAGATCTACAATCTCTCAATTGCAGTAAAAGTACAACATTTGCCTCTAAGATGTAGTGGAGTATAAGTAAAAGTATTGAAAATTGGGAATACTACCACCACTGTGTAGAAGTCACACATTTATGCATTTAGCCATTTACCCTGCATCTGTCCTGTATGGACTATGGAGCCGACGACAGCTCGGTCTGTAAAGTGTGGAAACAAGTATTCTCAAATGCCCGTTTTATTTAGACCAATTCCGAAACCAATAATTGTGCAACAATGTTTCCGAAAACATAGAGTAACAATAAACAAAAATTGGAACTCAGGATGAAAGGGAGGCAGATGAGGAGCCAGTGGAGAAAGTAGGGATGGATCGGTCACACCCTGAGCAAACCGGCAGCTATAGTACCGCTACTACACGCCAGGCCCCGACTTGGAACCCTCAGGTGAAGCGGAAGAGAGGGCGGCCTAAGAACACGTGGAGGTGAGACACTGAGGCCGAGCTGAAGTGACAGGGAGAGGCAGAAAGGACAGCCGCGTTGGATGGAGAAGAGTCATCGATGGCCTACCTACAGAATGCTGCACTGGGAACAATGGGCCCAAGTAAGAGTAATAATAATAAGTAGGGCTTCTGCAGCACCCATATCTAAATGAGTTGCACACTTTTGTAAGTGTGACATTGATGAATGTAAACGGATTGAGCGGTGGCTACAATATGCTTCGCTAGGAGGTTACAGTTATCACTTATCAGTGTGCCTTGGGAAACAATATATGTTAAAATGATACCATAACACAAACACCATGCACGCTCAACATAGCTACTATGTATTACTAGCGTTTACTAGTTACCAGCACAGACAGGCAGGCCACTCCTGTAGGAGTTATTTAAAACACTGACTGACCTCTGTCTCCATCTACTGGCCTAGACAATAGACATGATACTAAAGAACAGGCCCCACAATTCAGAATAACTAACTCAAACTCAGGGACATCTTCAGCAGAGTGTGGGTGTGTCCAATCCTTATGTTAATACAATATAACGTATGAAATTGGGGTGGTTGTGTTTTGTCTATTGAAATATTTAGACCATGTCTCACTTAGACACAAGATCTGACATGAATGTTGACCTGATGGTCAAGATTCAATTCATGTCCAGAGCAAGCATAGCAGGCAGGCTCTATTAAAAGCTCTATTAAAATGTCAGCACTTGCACAGGAAACTGTGTTCAAATCTGGGGTAGAAGAGGAAAGTTGGTGCAGCTTAAAATTAATTTCAAGAAGAAGAATGATGAGAGGTTTCTGCTGAGCTGTCAATAGCAATTCATAAGCCGACTAAATGTCAAAAGCGGCACAATAAAAAATGCAAGACTGGCTCAGATGCAATTTCTCATGTTTATTTGCAAACGCTGCTTTATCCATTTAGTTGGCTTATGAGTTAAGTTATTTTCAAGGCTGAGCACCCACTGCCTCAACCAAGGGCAGTTTCCAGAGGAAGCGCACCTGTTTCTCTTTCTTTAATCGGTCAATAGCAATTTAGTACACAATGAATGCAACATTACTACTAAAGACATCTAGGGATGAACAGACTACAACACAGTATTACAAGACCTTGAAGACACTGAAAAAAACTGAACATAGAGCTACACAAACTAAAGTAAACAATCAGGAACTATGACTAAACCTTGAGCACTCTGACTTTTGGCTTCTTAATTTAATAATTTAGCTATCAAGGAAGTCATCTATAATCGAACATCCAATTAGGTGGACAATGCATTCTTGACATTTAGCGATGTCACTGTGCCAGGTGCAGAGGCCAAATTTACATAATGGGAACACCGGAACAGACAGTATTGTGAAACTACACTAAACATTGTGAAACTGTGAAATGTCAGTCTTAGCCGATTCCGATTACACTGGCACTCACCATTCCCACATTTCATACATATACATGTATGCATATGCTGTCATTTTTGCAAAAGAGATTGAGGTACTCGGCCAATTTTTTGTACAATTTTGAAGTACATTTCATATTGTCCGTTTTGATATTTTATATATTTTTATGTAACTGCAATTACTCTAGCTTGTAAAGTAAATAATTTCACCCACTCTTACTGTATGTGACACAAAGTGAGGTTGAAACTAAAATCTGTATAGTTTCACAGTGAGTCAGCATTCATGACATCCCTTCATCCATTGGTCATTTGCTACTGTATTGAAAAGAGAAAAGTATTGTAAAAGAAAATGAAAAATCATATTATGAACCTAGTATAGTGATATTGTGAGTTGAGTGAATCGTTATATCTCTCCACTCAGAGAACCTGGGTTACAGTGTAACCCTCCGTTCTCTATCGTGTTCGAGACTGGCTCTCCACTACATATTGTTCAATATGTACGGGAAATGACCCCACGGGGCAGTGTACAGTTCCCGTACATATTGAACAATATGTAGTGGAGAGCCAGTCTCTCCACTCAGAGAACCTGGGTTACAGTGTAACCCTCCGTTATGCACCACAAACAACGGAAAAAGTACAGAGGTACAGTTACACAATAATGCTAAAAGGATATCACAAAAAACCCTGAGGGCTTGTTTGCATTGTCATCCTATGTATTCTGAGGATTATTTAGATTTTTTGAGACAAAAGCACTCTGGGGGGTTATCCCAGCGTAATGACTTTGCCGAAAATACCTGATGTTAACTGATCAGTGTGTGTGCGCGAGCGTGCGCGTGTGTGTGCGCTTGGTGTGCGCGCGCGCACAAGTAAATCAGTACACATAGACACCGACTTAGAACAAGTGCAAACACAGAATAATATGTCCGTTTCTACGAACACTAGTTGGCAGATGTTCCAAGAGCACTGTTACAACGACTAATGAACATAGACTTATCATAGAACACTGCAGGGATCAGATATTGCGGAAGGAAGAACAGCTAAGACAGTTGGGTTCGTGTTCAATTTACAGTACACTAGATGTTAAATTAGATATGTCCCTGTTAGTAAAATAACATGAAATAAAAGCAAAATAAAGAACATGTTATTAGGCTTTGTTAGGTCTTATGCGATTTTGTATAAGACCATGTAGGGATAATTGTGTATAATTAGGGTATAACTTCTGTCCAATAAACACATTATTTCTAATTACGCCTTATTAGGTGCAATTAGGTGTACCGTAAATTGTGCTGCGACCGAGATGGGTCGGTTTCTAAAATTGAGACAAGTCATGTTTCAGGGAGGTGATGAGCCAGAACAATACTATGATTCAAACCCAGGCCTTGTGTGTGAAACCAGATGACGGTTTCACATGAGACAAAGTGTAGTTTTTGTCTCACCGTGTGTGTGTGTGTGTGGGGGGGGGGGGGGGGGGGGGGGGGGGGGGGGGTCCTTGCTTCACTGAGTGTACACTGCTCAGTGGAGCAAGGCAGAGTCTCGCTGAGAAATATGATTTTGGATGAAGAATGGAGAAAGAGCAACAGGGCCTGTGTTTTTTTCCTAGGAATATCCTCTGTAATATATCTGTAGGCCTAATAGAAACCTATGCCGAAAACAATCTGTACACACTATAGGATTCCAGGTCTACAATAAGGTGAGTCTACAGATTATGGCGGAAGATTGGGGGGTATAAATCAGCCAACTGTATATCTGTAGTTTAGTGGTTTTCAACCCTTTTCATATTAAGACCAATTATTTATCCTGCATTTGCGCCACTACCACCATTTGATGAGATTTAGCATCTCAGACCCAAGTTTTCGTTGGATACGATTTTGTCCACATTTCCATGCTGTATTGATGTAGTACCATAGGAGAGATAACAGGCAAACGTTGATCAAAACAACAATTCTTCTACATTCTATAATTGTGTAGACTTCTTGTAAATTAAGAAATGCAGATGTTTAACAATAATTTAACTCTTGAGAGTGAAAAAATGAAACCAGTTGGGGTCCAGTTTGTTTTCATTTCACACTCTCAAGAGTTAATGATCTATAAGGGTCCATTTGGTCATTTAGCTGTGGACCACCTGGATTCCCTTCAAGGACCATGTGGTCCCCAGACCACGGGCTGAGAACCACTGGTCGATACCAAGAAAGAACTGTATGTGGAACAGGTTCTCATTTTACCTTCTCGCTTCATTTTCTAGATTCAGCCCATTGATTTTAATATTAATTTAACAGTTGGAATCTGTCTGTCTCAGGTTTGAGTTCTAAAAGGGGCAGATGGGAGGGCGTTGCTCAGGGGGACAGTACTGGGATGTTCTGCTCAGAAGTTGCCTGCCCTGTCGCCTGGTCTGTAAGCAGAGAGACACGCCTGCCAGGTGTGCCGAGTATTGTGGTGAGTTTAACATAAGATAATACTATATGTACGGTATGTGCATGTGTCATGCAATGCTCGCATGACAATATATCACATTGAGCCCACCACACAACCCCTGCACAATCACTCTAATCTCATGTCCATTGACCCATTCCACACAATACTGCATGCAAATCTTGCAGTCCAATAGTTTTAAGTCTTCCACTGAAGTGCTGCATGCACATTGCACATCATTACACAAAGGGGCATATTTATTACCAATCGATCAAGAGGGACTAGTGTGCTTTTACGAAGATGAAAATTTGGTTTGCTTTATCAATATGGTGGACAAGTCACTCTGCTGGATAAAATAATGATCTGGGGAACACACTAGTACTAAGAGATATCCGAGTTTCAAACAGCTGAGCCTGTCCCAGAGAAAGATAGCCTGGATTTGAAGGATAGCCTGAGTTCTTTCCACACATAATTCATTGTTAACTGACTGTCATACAAGAATATAATGCTCACCTGGCCTCTTCTTCAGCAGGAGATAGGTATGGGTGACATGGTGGCTGGAGATGGTGAATCTACAGGATGTGGCACAAGGGTCATTTTATTTAGCATGGAAAGCTTGCTAAAATTGAGCCTGTGTTGATTAATTACATTTAGAATAAGAAGTATATTAATTACCTAGCTTTATCTGTGCCATCTGTATGATCTGTAGCCAGCTGAATAATATGGATAGAAAGTTACAAAAGTAGACTAACATGAGTTTAGCAAGTTAGCAGCACAAGATGAGCTGTGATGTCATAGCAGGGCTCATCTGAGCTGTGTTGGTGTCTAATGATGTGGGGAATGTGATGGTGTACGAGCACCAGCAAGTTAGCAACACAGCTGTGTAGTTTGCTGTGAGGGATTACATTATGTAGGCCTACATGGGCAGATTATACCCCAGGTGTGTTTTGGACCAAAATGCCAAATCTCATCTCAAAGTGCACAATGGAAACCCAGGAGGACAGTGTACAACGTCTTTACTTAAATAAATAATTTGGTGGGTGAAACTCAAGACACAGGGGAAATACAAGGACACTCACAGGAAGCAAACATGAGTACAATGATCCAGTGCACTGCAGAGAGCAGTCACAGGCTGAAGCTCGTTAGCGTCTGGCCCTTGGGCAGCCTTGGGCCATGAGGCTTAATGACAATTTACTATGCATATAGGTTAATTAATGCTCAAATAAGTAGGCCCCTCAGTTTATAAAGTACAAGGGTACCGGTAGATTGTAAAGTTCTCTACATGTGCTTTCTTGACACAGTAAATGTCTTTAATACAACCCAAGTACTGTTTGCATGCCAGATTGCCCACCCGGCTGTCCATTTTTAGTAGTCAAAAGATAAATGGTCCATGGGCCCCTGCAAGGCTTAATCTGTCTAAATCCAGAGGTGGATTTTGCCATCTAATAAAGATGCATAAATGGTCGATGGAAACACTGCCCTCTGTGGGTCCAACTGAACATGTACTAGTAGGCTACAGGTAGTGCCACAACTTGTTTTTTTACTTTCCAAATGACATCTAACCAATTTGTAAGATCACCAATGTGTCCCGCTGACTGTGTGGCAGTGGCAGAGAAGTGCAAGGCATTCACCGGCCAGTACTATGACAGTCTCCTGAGGACATGTCTGAGCTGTGCAGAAGTGTGTGGAAGTCACCCGTCACATTGCTCCCAACACTGCAAGAGTGAGTGCGCACACGCACACACACACACACACACACACACACACACACACACACACACATCAACCGTGCGTACGCCAAAATATGGGTGCACGTCGAAATTACGACATTTTCGGCATTTACCATTTCCGCCAAATCTTGAAATTGAACTTGAGTAGGACAAAAAGTCACGTCTGGTCGGGAGCTGTCGTACGCTTTGTCCTCACCAGATTTTCTGTCTAGAACAGCGGAGCAGCATTGTTTGACCAGCTGAGAGGCTGGGAACTGAGAACATATGTTTTCACTCCTAAAATGTATAAAACGAATAATACATGTGAAAAAAATATATTATGTAAAGGTATGTCATATGAAATTGGTAGTGTGCAAGCAATTAAAATTGCGCAATTAAAAACAATGTTGCAACTGCAAGTCATGCTTTAATTAAACAGTGTTTTGCATGAGCGCATACCGGTAGCCCCCCCTACTGCAATAGTTAACTTCCATGACATGGATCGAGAGGCATTTGCATAGCTGCAGCTATAGCTCTTCTTTTCGCAGATAAGTATAAGCCTGGGACCGAGGTCAAGACCGAAGTCAAGTCTACCAACCAACGGGTAGCCTATGGCTACTGCAATCTACAGCCATGTGCCGCCATGTATTTCTCGCGTTACGTCTCGTCCTTTTAATTAAGGATAAAACCGACGCTCGAATGCCAAATGTGCCGTGCCGGCGTGCCAGCCAGCGCAAGTGCAGGGGAATCGAGTGGACCGCATCGGAGATAGGCTAGCCCAGGCAGCCCACCAGTGCCATAGTGCCATGTACATGAGGCTGGTTTAGGCAGCACATTAATATAATTAACAGTTGACACTAGCCCAGCCACTGCGACTCGCGAGGCAATCTAAATAGATTGTCATAAACGTGCATGGTCACGGTGTCATGGACGGGCCACCACAAGAGACAGACAGGACAGGAGGGAGGAGATGCACCTAAAACAGCAGCGTGTGTGCGTGCCTATTTAATTCATGGTTCGCAGGTTCAGGTTTTCGTTCACTAATATATTTTGTTGTATATTAAATGAATGGAGACTTTAATAATTTAATATAGCCTACAACTTACAACACACAGCAGGCGCGTAGCGTGTTTCAAATGATTGACTGGGCAAATTAGCATGGGGGGGGGCGCATCCCCGGCCGTTAGGTGTGAAGTGTGGACGGTTTGGGGGACCATTTAAAACAAAGGTGGCTTGCATGTGTCGTATAATTCCGTATAAATAAAACCAAATTACTAGGCTAAATCAGTAAAATGTCTCATCATTGTACACACTCCTCAGAGCCAGGAATGTTTACACTTCAGATCTGAATCCGAAGCTATTGTTCTAAAAACCCTTTGAAGCCTGCTCTCCTGGGGTGGGACTCCAGAATTTTCTGGTGACCATTAGGTCACTCTCTGTCACTGACTTTCGCTGAGTAACTGTTCCACATTTAAAGAATGACTTTTAACAATCCGTCAGTATAGAATAATGAGAGACGCTATAACTATTAATAGTGAGTTTGTACTGATTTAAAATGTGCTATAAGATAATGTTCGTTACTGGGTTGAACTGTTTTAATTCATTTCTTTAAATATAGTCGGTTCAGTTCCATTTTTAGTTATGTTTAACCGTCACATTTATTAACGTCGGAACGAAATTAAGGAAGGATCAGCTGTTTGCGATCACTTTATAAATGCCGTGGCGACGTGGGTGTACTACGAAACCTGCACTCGAATCTGTGGCAGATTTTACACTCGATTGATAAATGAGGGCCTAGGTGTTTGTGTGTAGTGTGGTGGGGTTAAGAGAGAAGAGGGTAAAGAAAACAAGGCAGTGTCAAGGTTCAGTCCAGTGTACAGCAAGATAATGCATGATAACAGACTTTGACTTACCTACAGGAAAGCTGGAGCTTTCAAGTCTGCATTTACAGCATAGGCAAGCAACCATGGAGACAGAATATTTACATTCAAATTGAAGCGTCTTGGATTCTTTGGCTTTCAATTGTCAACTGCAGAGCTTGGTTTCTAATAACAAACAAAATAATAGCAGTAGTAGTCAGGATGCGATTCTGAGAACCATCACCACCACTTACTATATTTACACCATGCATCGCCATGGGAACAAAATGGCTTCAAACACCTGTCAGGCAGAGGAAGCTTCCTGCAGAGAGGACTGAATGGTAGGAGTCAGCAGAGACACGTTAGGTTGAGCGAAACACATTAACCACTAAATTAAATTACCACAGTGAAAATGGTTATTAAAAATGTAGTTATGCAACTGCAACTTGAAGTACATTAATAAATGGTACATCATTCAAATAGAAAGGGAAACTCCACAGATCTACATTATCTACAAATGTAGATAGTACCATTAGGGATCAAATGCAGGCTAAACAGTACAATTCATTGTCAGAAGCTACAACTATGTTTTCATTCTCCCTCCATCCTGTCATCCAGCCTGGCCACCTGCCTTGGCTTCCTCCACTCAGAACCCTGCAATTGAAGAGACCATACGCACAACAACCTCCAGGGGACACTCCACTCCACCCACAGTCTTACAAGGCCCCACTATTCTTCTCTACTCTCTACTGTCTCTGAGCACGGTGCTGCTGGTGTCTGCCTTGTCTGTAGGCCTGCTGGTGCTTCTCAGGAAGGCCAGGACCAGAGCTCACAGACCAGCGCTCACAGAGGTCTGTGGCCAGGAGGCTGAGGCCGGGCACGGCCAGGAGGTCAAGCAGCGTGGGCAGGACTCTCAAGGTCAGTTTTACTGGAGTGAGCTGTGAGCCAGGATCTCGTCAGGTGCAGCCTGTTACTGTTGGTTTGTCAACCAGGACTTTTCTTTCATTTTGAAATTGTCAGTGTAACATTCTGTCTACTGGCCTCTATTATCACATTCCAGATTCCCTCATGGACTCTAGCGGTTTCCCCCCTCAAACAAGTTCCTCCAGCCCCACGGAGACCTGCGAGTGTGTCCACTGCTTCTGTGACCTCAGAGTGCCACCTATGTCGCATGGGGACATGAAGCCGCAGAGACCCCATTTTTTCTCCGCCCCTCAGGAACCACCTGCCATCCAGAAAAACTGTTCCCAAAGAGACACTGTTTTGGGTAAGCAGGGACTCAAACTCCCCCGGCAAGGAGATCCAAGAGGAGCTAGATGTGGAGGGACTGAAAGACCCTGTGGACACAATGCTGTTGGTGCTGTGATGGAAAACTTCTGAACTTAGTTGTTCCACAAATAGCGGAAATAACCCTTCTACAAGCTCACAACGTGGCATAACATTCTGCATTGTGTGAGCGTGTAGATCTGCTATTTTCTTTTGGTGCAAATTTACACCTAAAGAAAATAGAAAAATTTTAAAATTTCTAAACATGATTAATTTTGTTTGAAACCTTTCGCCCAGGGACACCAGGGTTCATTTAGACAGACGGTAAAGCCAGTGTCCACAGCTTCAGCCTCAGGATGAGTCACCCACCAGCTTTAGACCATGAATGTGAATTATAAACATTAAAGCTGAAGAGCTTCAACTCTGCATTCACGGCATCGGCAACCATGGAGACAGAACATTTTCATTCAAATTGAAGTGTCTTGGTTGGATTCTTAATCAGTCACCAATGCACAATGCACCATTATGCGAGCCATCGATTGTCAACTCCAGAGCTGGGTTTTCTAATTACAAACTAATTTTAAACCAGGACACCAGGTAGATGGAAGTTTCTGACTACCTAGTTGAACAGAAAACTAGGAGTCAGGATGTGAGCTGAGAACCACTGCCACTTACTATATTTACACCATGCATCACCATGGGAACAAAATGAAATGAACCCATACGGCTTCAAACACCTGTTAGGCAGAGGAAGCATCCTGCAGAAGAAGTCAGCAGACACTTTAAGTTGAGTGAAAAAAAAACCTATATATATATATCCATATATAGATATATGACTACAACTCATGGTACATTTCATAATACTGTCCACCATTTTACGAAGCATAGTGCTTCGTAAAATGTTGTTATATGTAACTATGTGTAGCCCTAAATTCTTACCAACATGCCATCATGTCATGGATGAGAATAAAAGTGCAGCACACAGGAGACTTTAAAGATATAGATATATTTCATTTTATTCTATTTGTGTCTCACCAAGATTATTGTGTCCAGTTTTATTTTTTGCAGCAGCAATTGTATGTGCATTGAATGTTTTTGATCGATTTGATTCAAACAGGTTCGCTGTTGAGGTGACCACGTGGCCTAACTGTTCTCCAGCAATAATGCATGAACCAAACCACCATTTCACTATTAGTTTGAACTCTTTTTCACTTACATACAAACTGTACATACTGTACATACATACATTACATACATACAACTCGTCAACGTTTCTGGGGGAAAAAAAAGGGGGGGTGGCGGATTTGAAAACTAAAAAGAAATTTCCTCTGGAAACTGTAAGAAACAGCTCTGACAGCATGCCGAATGCAAGTACTGATTCAGTACACGAAACATGCGCACACGCACGACACATGTGCATAACACAGGAATACATACACGCATTTACACCAATGCACATACACTGGGGTTGTGGTTGTTTTTTTTTGCTCTCTTTGCTCACACATGCACACACACGTTCACACACAAACTCACGCAATTTGAGCGACATGCCGCAAGCACTGTGGGAGTGAGCCGAGAGACTATTGAACAGACAGGCGCGCACACACACACACACACACACACACACACACACACACACACAACAGTACTGTCCCCCTTTGTCTTGTTTCACAATTTTACCGTTTAAGTCTGAAACACTGCTCACAACAACATATCCAGAACTATGCACAAATATGGCAATATAATGTCACCATGGTAAAATAAAGAACAAAACAAAACATTTCAGACAATCAGACCCACAAGCGTGCCATGAACAAACAAACAAAAAACAAACAGATTTCACAACAGCAGGCTTGTGGAAATGTTCACCACCATTTTTGTTTTCCTTGTGTAAAAAAGTGACTGCATAATGACACACATTGACACAGGCAAGCTTCAAGGGGGGATGGGTTGAGGGTGCAAAACCGTAAACAAACGTTTGGATTATGTAGAAAAATATACTTGCTATGCTTTTCTTTTTTTCCCCCTTTTTTTGCCACCCTTTTATTGTATGGATGAATCGAGAGAGAGCGAGAGAGAGAGAGAGAGAGAGAGAGATAGGAAAGAATCCTAACAGAACCCTTTAAGTTCAGAAGAACTTCTGGAGAGAGAGAGAAAAAAGAAAGACCGTTGCTCATGTCCTACAGACCTACAGTATCTGAGGAATGAGGATTCCAAATAAAGTTATAAATGATCAGTTTCTCATTACCATTTTTGCATTCAAAAGATTCACACACAAGATTCACAAGCTAGGACAACGGACCTCCCAGATATATACATTCACTGTATATACAGTATATATATATATATACACACACACACACACAACCAGTGGCTATATACATTATATATATATAGCGACTGTAGCCGAGAATCGGAAAGTCACTGGTCCTGGAAGGTGGTGGATCCGCCTATAGTCTGGACTGGACTACTATAGATGCTATGTCTTTCTCTCTTCGTCTCATACCTTTATCACATCCACCCTCTTTCTGGAGTGTCTCCCGCCCCATCCTCACTTCACGCCATCATCATGGTTCATGTGCCCCATCTTTGTTGAGTGTTTCCCCTATGCGCTCACTTTTGTTTCCCGCCATCATACCGTCTTCCATTGGTGCCAGCACTGTCTGCTTCTCTCTCTCCCTCTTTGATCATCCTCTCTTCTCTCCTCCACCACCGTTGTGGATCCAGTGAGCAGACAAAGGGGAATTATTCATACTCCAGGAACTGTTTGTGGTAGAACAAAAGGTACCTAGTGGAGAGAACAAAAAATACCAGATGGGACACTTTTTTTAAACACTGACTAATTGTATCCTTTGTTGGGGGGGGGGCACACACACACACACACACACACACACGCGTTGTCTCACCCTTCACTGTCCAGTACGTCCTTGATGCTAGCCTTGGTGATGATGGCGTCGTCACATTTGAACCACTGGTCCTTGTGCTGGCGGATGAAGGTGGTGTAGTGTCCGCTCTCCAGTGTCCCCTGGTGGTTGACCACTGCAAACAGACTGTACCTGCAAGAGTCAGGGAACAGGAGGGAAGGATGAGAGAGAGGAAGGGGTAGAAGAAAGGAAAGGAAAGAAGGAAAGGCAAGAGACAAAGAGAGAAGGGAGGTGGAAGATCTACAAGCTCACAACGCTGCGATGTGTTATGAGCTTGTAGATCGGATTTTCTTTTCAGCCAACACTCAAGAGATTTGGGAGGGCAGGCGACTCCGGACAACGTATAGAGGGTTTAAGTGAGCAAAGAAATCAAACGCTGCCTGAGACTTCCTCTAGCGCCGTAAAGAAACCATATAAGAGTGTTGTCTTACTTGTTGTCGTTGTTGAAGGGCTCTGAGGTTTGTTGATACTGCCCATTCATCCTGCCCTCTTTACTGAAACACCAAACCACATAGAATACAAAAACACACATTCATACGTGTACAGTATATACACTGGATATATAGCTGAGACAAGTGGCCCGTAGCACTTGCCCTAGCCCCTTAGATAGCACTTTATGTAGACTTAGATAGCATTTTTACAGACTTATAGCATGTTACGTAGACAGCACTAGAATTGCATTTTATGTAGTCATAGCACTTCATAGTTAGTATATATGTATAGTTTATATGTACAGTATAGTTTCATTATAGATATTCCACTGTTACGTTCTTAGTTTACGTAAGTTTCATAACTTTTTATGTATGTGATGTATTGCCATGCTTTTGTTCTTGCTTAATGTAAATCACTCTGGATTAAGAGCGCTGCTAAATGACTACATTGTAGACAAACAGACAGACAGACCTGGAGGCCATGAAGGGGGTCATGTCCAGCTCTAAGGGGAAAGACACATAGGTGGTGATCTTTCTGCGTAGCTTGGCTGAGTGTTCAAACCTCTAAAAAACCGAGAGGCAGAGAGATAGAGATAGAGAGAGGCAATAGAGAGATAGGGGAGGGACAAAGATGAAAAGAAAGAAGGGGAGAGATGGCAGGGAAGGAAAATAGAGATGAAGACAGAGAGAAATCAAGGGAGTGAGAGAAGGATAGAGAGAGAGGTGTAAGAGGGAGATGTCAGCGAAGTTGTTATTAATCAATAATCATTGATTATTAGATGGAAAAAAATCCAAAGGGTCTGGTCAATGCATTTTTGACACACACACACACACACACACACACACACACTACCTTGAGATGAAAGCAAGCGACGATGGGGAGTTTCTTCATGGTCAGTTGTTTGGTGGACTCCTGGTAACTATGGCAACCACTACACTTGATCTTAGCACTGCTGCCTAAGTGCTCAGGTCTGGTAAACCTGCAGAGAACACAGGAATGGTTGGTTGGAATGGTTGTGTGTGTGTGTGTGTGTGTGTGTGTGTGTGTGTGTGTGTGTGTGTGTGTGTGTGTGTGTGTGTGTGTGTGTGTGTGTGTGTGTGTGTGTGTGTGTGTGTGTGTGTGTGTGTGTGTGTGTGTGTGTGCACAGGTGTTGTGACTACAGAGAGATGGCTACATTACATTTGATTTTGTATGGAAATGATTGAATATTCTGGTTTAGAAAATTATATAATTTATGCAGGGTCACAAGGGCTACATATATGTGTGTGACTGACTAACTCATATAAAAATATAAGTATATTAGTAATAGTACAAATATAAGA
>NC_139719.1:29654193-29716693 GCF_964188405.1 Protomyctophum parallelum
ACAGAGAGAGAGAGCGCAGATGATACACACGGCTGCAAAGAAGTACCCCAAGTCACATTGCTCTGCATTTTCAGCTTGTAGAATGGGGGCTCTATTTTCATCCATTCTAAACCCCTTATCCCTAAAATTCTTTGCCTTTTTTTTTTTTTTTTACTATTTTGAATAGATAAAATATCGGTAGCACTTTACAATAATGACCCGTTATAAAGCATTTATAAACGTTTATAAGCAGTTTGTAGACTATTAACAAATCATTATTAACCTGTTTGTTGACATTCGTAAATGATTATTAAAACCGTTATAACTATGGTTACAAATCATTTATAAGGTATTAGTAAGTAGTAAACTATTCATTAATAAGCCATTTATATACATCTGTAAATGATTATTAAATCATTTGTAATGACCCCATGATAAAGCATTTATAAACGTTTATAAGCAGTTTGTAGACTATTAACAAATCATTAACAACCTGCTTGTTTACATTTGTAAATGATTACTAAAACCTTTATAACAAATTTACAAATAATTTATAAAGTATTAGTAAGTAGTAAAACTATTCATGAATAAGCCATGTATAATACATCTGTAAATGATTATTAAATCATTTGTAACTGATGTTATATAATATATACAAGCTATTTGTATATTTGGGAAATGTGTTTGTTCATGTTTAACATATACTTTGTAAAACATTCCTAAAATATCTATAAATCCTTAGTACATGTTATTAAGTGGAGGAGGACAGTCATACTCGGATACGAGTGACCGCCGATGATGATGAAAGTGACGACAGTTCATCATTTACAACTGTCTGTTAATGTTTGTTCATGTTTAACATATGCTTTGTAAAACATTCCTAAAACATATATATCCTTAGTACATGTTATTAAGGTCCCTATAGTAAAGTGACGACAGTTCATAATTTACAACTGTCTGTTAATGTTTGTTCATGTTTAACATATGCTTTGTAAAACATTCCTAAAACATATATAAATCCTTAGTACATGTTATTAAGGTCCCTATAGTAAAGTGACGACAGTTCATAATTTACAACTGTCTGTTAATGTTTGTTCATGTTTAACATATGCTTTGTAAAACATTCCTAAAACATATATAAATCCTTAGTACATGTTATTAAGGTCCCTATAGTAAAGTGACGACAGTTCATAATTTACAACTGTCTGTTAATGTTTGTTCATGTTTAACATATGCTTTGTAAAACATTCCTAAAACGTATATAAATCCTTAGTACATGTTATTAAGGTCCCTATAGTAAAGTGACGACAGTTCATAATTTACAACTGTCTGTTAATGTTTGTTCATGTTTAACATATGCTTTGTAAAACATTCCTAAAACGTATATAAATCCTTAGTACATGTTATTAAGGTCCCTATAGTAAAGTGACGACAGTTCATAATTTACAACTGTCTGTTAATGTTTGTTCATGTTTAACATATGCTTTGTAAAACATTCCTAAAACGTATATAAATCCTTAGTACATGTTATTAAGGTCCCTATAGTAAAGTGATGACAGTTCATCATTTACAACTGTCTGTTAATGTTTGTTCATGTTTAACATATGCTTTGTAAAACATTCCTAAAACATATATAAATCCTTAGTACATGTTATTAAGGTCCCTATAGTAAAGTGACGACAGTTCATAATTTACAACTGTCTGTTAATGTTTGTTCATGTTTAACCCTACATCATTTTATGTTGAAGATGTTGTGTTGCTTTGTGGGTAATCCTCAGTACAGAGGAACTCCATACTGAGGGTAAGATGGTCTCCTGTTTGCTCAGGAACAAACAAATTAATTACAAACATCTAAGCTTCATATAAGTGGCCAGATATGCACTCATGTTTACATAGTGTTATTCAGTAACATTTGTTTTTGTATGACATGGTATCATATGACATTGTTTATTCAATTGTTTGAAAAACGGTTAGCATGTTAGCTAGCTGTTAGCACAGCTGTTAGCTGTGCTGTGTAGCCTGTGTTACATGATAATTCACTGACACTCCATGTAAGTGAATTTTCAAAAACGAATGTTACTGAATAACACTATGTAAACATGAGTGCATATCTGGCCACTTATATGAAGCATAGATGTTTGTAATTAATTTGTTTGTGCCTGAGCAAACAGGAGACCATCTTACCCTCAGTATGGAGTTCCTCTGTACTGAGGATTACCCACAACACAACATCTTCAACATAAAATTATGTAGGGTTCATAATTTACAACTGTCTGTTAATGTTTTTTCATGTTTAACCCTACATAATTTCATGTTGAAGATGTTGTGTTGCATTGTGGGTAATCCTCAGTACAGAGGAACTCCATACTGAGGGTAAGATGGTCTCCTGTTTGCTCAGGCACAAACAAATTAATTACAAACATCTATGCTTCATATAAGTGGCCAGATATGCACTCATGTTTACATAGTGTTATTCAGTAACATTCGTTTTTGAGAATTCACTTACATGGAGTGTCAGTGAATTCTCATGTAACACAGGCTACACAGCACAGCTAACAGCTAGCTAACATGCTAACCGTTTTCCAAACAATTAAATAAACAATGTCATATGATACCATGTCATACAAAAACGAATGTTACTGAATAACACTATGTAAACATGAGTGCATATCTGGCCACTTATATGAAGCTTAGATGTTTGTAATTAATTTGTTTGTTCCTGAGCAAACAGGAGACCATCTTACCCTCAGTATGGAGTTCCTCTGTACTGAGGATTACCCACAATGCAACACAACATCTTCAACATAAAATTATGTAGGGTTAAACATGAACAAACACATTAACAGACAGTTGTAAATTATGAACTGTCGTCACTTTACTATAGGGACCTTAATAACATGTACTAAGGATTTATATATGTTTTAGGAATGTTTTACAAAGCATATGTTAAACATGAACAAACATTAACAGACAGTTGTAAATTATGAACTGTCGTCACTTTACTATAGGGACCTTAATAACATGTACTAAGGATTTATATATGTTTTAGGAATGTTTTACAAAGCATATGTTAAACATGAACAAACATTAACAGACAGTTGTAAATGATGAACTGTCGTCACTTTCATCATCATCGGCGGTCACTCGTATCCGAGTATGACTGTCCTCCTACACTTAATAACATGTACTAAGGATTTATAGATATTTTAGGAATGTTTTACAAAGTATATGTTAAACATGAACAAACACATTTCCCAAATATACAAATAGCTTGTATATATTATATAACATCAGTTACAAATGATTTAATAATCATTTACAGATGTATTATACATGGCTTATTCATGAATAGTTTTACTACTTACTAATACTTTATAAATTATTTGTAAATTTGTTATAAAGGTTTTAGTAATCATTTACAAATGTAAACAAGCAGGTTAATAATGATTTGTTAATAGTCTACAAACTGCTTATAAACGTTTATAAATGCTTTATAACGGGTCATTATTGTAAAGTGCTACCAAAATATCTATCTACAAGCTCACAATGTGTCGATGTAGATCGGCTAGTTGAACTATTCAAAAATGTTTTTCAAAATAGTAAAAGGCAGCTCAAACAAAGATTTAAAAAATCTGCTTAATGTAATTTTTTTATATGAATGTCATATAAAAGCATATAAGTATGCGGACATCTCTGGCGTTTATAACAAACCAAACTGTTTGAAAATTGAGCAAGTTATCTTTATTTAAAAAGTAATGCCCCATAGACACAATGTGATGCTGCACCCCAGTAAGATGGCCGCCACATGGCGAGCCATGTAGCCTTTCTTATATATATCTATGGGCATGATTATTTCATTATTGTCTCCACCAGCCGAAGGCATGGGGAGAGTATGTTTTGCACTCCGTCCGTCCGTCCGTGTGTCCGTCCGTCCGTCCGTCCGTCCGTCCGTGAACAGCTAATCTCAGCCACCGTTAACCCGGTCGATGCCAAATTTTGCACACACACTCCCTGGATGCCAACCATGAACCTCTGCCCCAAACTTTCCAGAACGGCCTGTTATAGCGCCACCAGGAGGCCGCTTTGTGCAAAACAAGTTTTTGCACAGTACACCTACAGATTTTGTCCAAACATCACGCAAATTGGTACACAGTCTCTCTAGAGCCATTCAACGAAACGGGTCTTTCAGATTTATCAGACTCCATCCTGATTGGTTAAGATTGGCTTCCAAAGTTCACAGGAGTGCTCAGTTTCAAACAAAATGCTGCAAATCATGAACACATCGCGTGATTTCCGTGAAATTGTGCACCCACATTCCCACTAGGCCCAGGACGAAATGCCACATGAACAATTTCAACTCAGCCTCAAGGTGGCGCTATAACTGGCCCAAAAGTGTTTTTACCTCTAACTGCACGGATCTGTGGATAACCTGGTGGAGACCTGTGCCCGGAAGGGCACTTTTTCTAGTTAACTATAGATTAACAACAGACACGTTTATATATTTTATACTTTTCCAAGTCAATCCCCCCAACACACGCATGCACGCACGCACCTCTTGGAAGAGCTGTGACATCTCACACACCAGACAGGAGTTGCTCTGCATCTCACACTTATGTCTGTCAGAGAGGAAGAAGTCCCTGAGCAGGGGTGTGTGTGTCAGTGCCTGAACGATGCAGTTCATGAAACACGTGTTGCCCAGGTTTATCAGCCCACGCAGACCTGTGCAAGAGACACAATGGTATTTATTGTCACGGCGTACCAGAGATACAAAGAAATCCACTGCACAGTGCAGACACACTACCAATTTTCCGCAGAGGTCTGAAGACTCACCTCTTCAGACTCCACCTCAACCCCTAGAATTGATTGAATACTTTAACAAGTTTGTTAAAAGTACATTTCTAAAACGGGTAGTCCCAATACTTGATTCTGATTGGCTGGTTACCGTCACGTGACCGGTGTAAATTCCACCGATAACCCACTCCTTCAATCACTGGGGCTACTTGCCGAGCAAAACAAGGAAGTGATATGGCTAGCTCTGGTGGCGCAAAGTGTAGCTACTTTTGTGAATTAAATCGTTTTATTAGGTTAATATTGCTATATGTTTGTAACCGTTTTAGAAAAGCAATAAGCCACTCGAGGCCCCAGCTTACCGGGTATTTTACACTGGCTGGGGGGTAGGCCTACGCCCCCAGCCAGTGTAAAATAACCTGAGACCTCTCGTGGCTTATTGCTTAAGTAGTGTAGTACAGTCAAAGGTTATGCTAAAAAGGATAATCTACTTGTATCCCTTTTTGATGCTACTTATATCTTGGTTACTTGTTCATGTTTTGTTTCTTATATTTGTTTTTTCTCTACCACAAATGTTAAACGTGATTTAGAATGATAGCATGTAGTTTAGACGAATGCCGGGTTTATCGTTTACCTGGTATCCAAGCGTCTTCGAGGCACTACATAGTTATCTCTCCCCTTGCTTATGTGACTATTTAGCTTGTTGTTTACTGTCTAGAGCTCATGATTACTCTGTATATTCCGTTTATTTTACACTTTGAAAATCACATTTCACATAAGGATAAGTGCATCTTCCAAATGCCTGAAGTGTAAATAGTAATTGAAATTACTAATTAAGTGTGTATGAGAAATAAAAGGATGGAGGGAGAAAAGGGGTGAAGCTAGTATGCGGTGCTTTCACTAAAAACAACCAATCTCCATTTTCCATACCATGCTTCCATATTGCCAGTATGTCTATTAACCTAGGACGGTTTCGGACTGGGCGGAGAGGGACAGAAAGGATGGAATTAGAAAAATCGTCATAGGCTTCGCCTTGAGTTATATCACTGTTCCTTGCTCTGTCCTCTCTGAACATCTAATTACCAGATTCTCTGCCGTGGCCATACTAATTGGCTAAGATTGGCTTCCAAAGTCTGCAGGATTGGCCCGTTTTGTACAAAATGCCTCAAATCATGAACACAGCGGTCTGTTTGCCATGAAACATTGCTGGCTCACAATAAGTTCTTCCCAGGTCTTCCCTGGCGAAGACCTGTGCTCAGAGGATCACATTGTCTAGTTCTCTCTGTTCCTTTACTCTCTCTCCCTCTACTCTCTCGGCCTCTACAACTGCCTACTAACTCTCTCCGTCTCTCCACCTTTCTGTATCCGTCGTTTCTCCATCTCATCTTCTTTTTCCCAAATGCCCAGTTCCTATCCTCCTCACACTCTCTCTAAACCCATTGCATCTCTCTCTCCCTCCCACCCTTCCATCGCTTTTCTCCCCCTCTTCGCCATCACTTATCCATGTTCTCTCACTTATCTCCCTTCCCTTTCTCTCTCACCCTCCCACCATCTGTCTTCCTAAAACTCAGAGATGGTAAACAAGATAGATGTAAGCTACTACTGGATGCTAAACACCTAATCGGTCTCTCTCTCTCCCTCCCTCCCACCTTCCGCACACCCATGCTCATTTCTCCCTCACTCTTCCTGAACGCTCCCCAGCCATTGTTCACTCTCTTTCTCCAGCACCATTTGAGACGGGGAAATAGTCACATGACTAAATCCAAGTTGTCCTGTTGTACTAAAAATATGTTAGTGTGAGGATGCTGTGCCATGCACAACAGCATTATCCCCCCGTACTAAACCATCCTACGCATGCAGACAGAAAGATGAATAGAAAAATGTAATGGTAATAACATTTTATTTGGTTACCTATAGTACAGTTGGAGGTGATTCTCCGCCTCTTGGGGTTGTGTCTCAATAGCTCTAACTCTTTCTTAGTGGGCTCCCACGATGCATACTTCTCACCTACACCTGACACACACATACACACACACACACACACACACACACACACACACACACACACACACACACACACACACACACACACACACACACACGATTGTGAAACAACACTGAAACGGTGTTATGCCTACTGCACAGTGTGTGCTATGCCTACTGCTACTTCACAGTGTGCATGTTCTCCAGTACCTTGCATTTTCCAGGATTTCCTCTGCTCCTCTTTGGCAATCTGTTCCATGTCTTTGTCGTAAATGTAGTCTTGGCACACAAAGCAGTATATTCCCCCATACAACAAGTCTATGGCTAGAGAGAGAGAGAGAGAGAGAGAGAGAGAGAGAGAGAGAAGTGGGGGAGAGAGTAAAATTCCAAATTACTTTATTCAGTGTGAAATAGATGTGCTATAAATGTCTAATTTGTCTTGATCACATATGGTCATACTGGCAACAGTAAATCACAGCTGGTGTTGCAATAGAGAAAGAAATTGCTTAAGGGAGAGAAAGATAGACAGATCGATAGATTCTCCCTGGAAATAAAAACGTCTGGGTTTCCGAGGCTAGACAGATAGTGATCAGAACAGAACAGAGCTACATTTTCATGAATTAAATGTTAATGTTTTTTTTGTTTGTTTTTCAGTAAGTAATGAAAATAGCCATTCTAGATCTTCTAATTTCACTACTTTAGGTCCCGGGCTAACGTCTGTCTCTTAAATCTCCACCTGAAAAGTTTGGGAACCAATGCTCTATTCCAAGCATGTCATGCTGCCGCTTTTATTCCAGCCGGATGCTGGACTTATGAGCTCACATGCACAATATCTGTTAACCCCCATGGTTAACAGAGAGACAGAGAAAGCCTAGGTAACGCTTCTCAACATTCAGACAGACGTGTACCTGAATGTGTGTGTGTGTGTGTGTGTGTGTGTGTGTGTGTGTGTGTGTGTGTGTGTGTGTGTGTGTGTGTGTGTGTGAGTGAGAGAGCGGTTAAGAGAGTTAACAGGTGAGATAGGTGGGCATGTGAAGGATCATATCCTCGCTCACATTACACACAGATGAAGGGATAAGGTGGATCACCTCCACTGCTGAAAAAACAGAAACAGTAAACAGAAACTGTGAAGACGGATGCACCAGGCTTGCCTGTAACCATTAACCAATGCATGTGTGTGTGTGTGTGTGTGTGTGTGTGTGTGTGTGTGTGTGTGTGTGTGTGTGTGTGTGTGTGTGTGTGTGTGTGTGTGTGTGTGTGTGTACTTATATATCCTCAATGTTCTAGTGGGATTTAACTGCCTCCATTCTTCCGATTCCCTCCTTCCTCTCCTCCGTCCATATACATTCCGTTTCTCTCAGACTCTCCCTCTCATCCCATCTCTCCACCTCCTCCTGTCTTTCATTGCGTCCTGCGGCTAAGTGTTTGCTGTTGCCATGACAGCCTGACTCTGTCATCCTGCGCAGGTTTGTGGAGAGGAGAGAGAAGAGGAGAGGCCAGCGGGGCTGGCAAGGAGGAGAGGTGAGGAGGAAGTGAGAGGAGAGGAGAGGATAGGAGACAAGAGAGAAGTGCAGAAAAGAGAAGAGAAAGGCTGATTGGGAAGGAGAAGAGAGAGAGGACGAAAGGTGAAGCAAGGAAAGGAGAGAATATAGGAGGGCTTTTTCACCTTTTACAATTACGTAGTTCAAACATCGTATTTGGTCTCCTCACCATTAATAAAGGGTTAATAACCACAGCAACAACAACCCATTGAGGATATTACATACTACTACAGCAGTGGAGTGGTTCTTAAACTATTTCATCATGACAGGGACCCCCAAACTGATATGCTATTGGTCACAGCCAGACTCCCATCTGAAAATATTTTGTATTGTTCAAATAATTCTACAATATTCCCAATTTTTTCACACGATTATACAACATCCACAATCATAGACTACATCACAGAATTGATATAATAGTTTATTTAATGGACCTTTATTTAACCAGTAAAAAGTCAGTAACAACAAATAAATACAGGACAATAACAACACTGACAGACACATAACACCCGTAAAGGAGAAACAGAGAATCTAACAAAGTGACCAATACAAAACTAAGAGACTACCGGTAACTAATAAAGAAACTTATCCAAGACACCAAGTTTGAGCAAACACTGTGTGTGTGTGTGTGTGTGTGTGTGTGTGTGTGTGTGTGTGTGTGTGTGTGTGTGTGTCGAGTGCGAATGTAAATGCCTACATGAACGTACTTGGGCGGGCGTGTGTGTGTGTGTGCGTGCTCATGAAGGCACAGTATGTCACATCTATAATATCTGGCTTACAATTAATTTATTAGTGACTAAGTCATATGGCAAAGCACAAATTATGGCTTTGAGCTCAACCTGCACACGATCCCTGCACGCTACAGCATCGTCATGACAGACATAAGCTCATAATCCATTGCTGTCGGGCAGAAATATTGGATCTCCATGTTGAAGCAGTAACAATATTTCGGACTATATTTGAACTCCTGCCACCGGCCTTCAGGGCCCTGCTTCTCAGAGTGGTGTGAGACAGCAGCGAGGGAGTGTGTCAGATGTGACTTCAACTGCCTCGTTATGTCTACTTACTATATCTACTTAAACACAGACAAGTGGCAGAATTTTGGTCTTAATATTGCTGTATCTCAGTGCTGCATTCAACATGGTCAACTGCCACATTAATATAGGCCAATCGACTGTACATGGGGTGGGGGACTTTCTGGCACACTAAACTGGTTTAAATACTACGCAAAGGACAGGGACTACTTTGTGTCTACCGTATTAAGGTAATTACACGTTTAAGCACTAAGCAGACAGAAATTATATGACATACCATACCACTATAGGCTCCATTCCGGGGCCTCTTCTGCTCCCACTGGCTCACATTATGGAAAACAGCTAAATAAGTTACCATAATTATGCAGGCAACACACACGTTTACGTAACTATACCACAGGGGAATATGGTCCAATACAGGCAATCATTGCACTAACCAAATCAACCATTGGATGTGCAAAAACCGTCGGAGACAAAACAAACGTTTTTTTGGGAGGCAAGAGAGAACGACTAAAGGTCAACACTCGGCTTCATTCGGTGATATTAAAAACCTAAACCTAAGCCAGAATTCTTGGTGTAGTCATGGAATCTGACCTGGATTTCAACATCTTACAAAGTCAGCCTACTATCACATTAAGAATATATCAAGGATTAAGAACTTATTCTTCAGCAAACGTGTACATGCAAGCATTTATCTTCAGTAGCCTCGACTACAGCAATGGTTTCTTTACAAGTCTCCATAACAAAATCGCTCAGACAGCTGCAGGTTGATTCAGAGCGCTGCTGCTCGACTCCAAGCAAGTGGACCATATCATTCCAGTTCTCAGATAATTACACTGGCTTCCTGTCTGTTAAATCAGGGGTGGGCAACTTTGAAGATGGAGAGGACCACTACAGTTCCACACTCACTCCAGAGGGCCACATTGCATATACTGTCGTATCAAAAATAGCAGATCTACAAGCTCAAAATGCGTCGCAGTGCGGCGTTTTGAGCTAATGTCATAGAGTTAAAGGATAGAGTGAGGCCTGAGGAGCGACAGCCACACCCCACGCTATTCATTTCAATGGAAGTTGCTCAGTGGCGTTTTGAAGCACCCGGAAGACTGCCGGAAGTACGAGCAGAAGTTGAGAGCAGTCTAAAATTTGAGGTCAGGGTTGACACACTGAAGTCACTGAATGTCCGTCCACCTCCATGAACATGCTGCAGTCCCAGTTTTGGCCATTAGGATAGTGCGGCTTCACAGTTGGACAGCCGTTCTGGAGGCTTGGTTAATACAGATGAAAACAACCAGCAAGAGACACCAACAGCACATTAAAGAAGAAAACATGAGAGAGCTAGAGAGGAAGTGAAGACTCCACCTGCTGAGGCCGGAGATAAAACATTGTTTTAGGGTAGACGAGGGAGGGTGGAGTCTGATGTAGGCCAATTCCACTGAGGTCCTAAAGACGACTTAATTATGCCTACACTTGTCTGTTGAGATCGTTCCTTTTTCCTTCTATCGCGTGCGCGCACACACACACACACACACACACACCAGTGTCAGTTGTGTCATCTCATTTAGCTGCTAATCTCATTAATACTCATAACTGCACACCAGGGGGGAAGAAAAGAGACCACACACACACACACACACACACACAGTGTGAATGATTGAAATGGTTCTTAGAGCTTGGGTTCTGGAGCAAAGTTATATTCTTCCACTACTAATTTCCCCGGAAGTGCCGTTCTGCTGAATTCCACTGTTTAAAATCCAATTCTGTTGCATTCTGAATCCGGTTCTCCACAATAATAAAAAATGGGACTGAATATTCTCAGCAAGGAGATCGACACTTGAAACTGCGACCTGCAGTCGCAATAATAATATCCTTTTGATTATGGTACAGTGATGTATGTCATTGTGAATCTGTGACATACGTTTATTTAATGGTCAATAAAGATTAGCTTGTAGAAGAAGTATACAACTTCACTCTCCAGAGCAAACATAAGTGTCACACCGTTTTAAACACAATTTTTCTCTCCAGTGCAAGTTTCAGACAAGCCGTGCCTATACTGCCTAAAGCCCAGAAGTATAATAGTGTTCTTGGTAAACGGAAGGATTCCCCATTGTCTGAATTAAAGATGTTTGGTTTCCCTGCAGGAAACCCCGGGGGATTCAGGTGTTTACATCAGGGGCATGTCTGGGATCATGTTTCCCCATGAGGGGTAGAGGTCAATAGGGGTGACTGTACTACAGGAGACTAGCTGAGCCTGAAGACCACAAGTTTAATATCTCCCGCTGGGCCGCTTGTATAAACACAAATTTGCAACAATTGAAACAATGGCTTTTACTTTCATCATCCTCCCTTTCATTTCTTGCCAAAGGGGAAAAGACAATCCCAGATGTATTTTTGTTTTCTTGCCACTGTGTCCACCATCGTTACATCCTCTCAACTGACACACTGAAAGAGGTACTTTCAGAGCTCATCTTGCTTCTAAGTGCGGAGTGCTGATGACATTTGGTGGTTTTCTGACACAGTGCAGATATAAAGATGTGCATCTACTAGTGGAGTGAAGCTGTATACTTCTTCCACCAGCAAATCTTTATTGATCATTAAATAAACGTATGTCACAGATTTACAATAACATACATCAGACTCACCATAGTCAAAATGATATTATATTATTATTATTTAGAACTGTGCAGTTTCCCAATGTACTTACTTTTCAAGTGTCGGATCTCCTTGCTGAGAATATCCAGTCCCATTTTTTATTATGGGGAACCCGGTTCAGAATGCAACAGATTTTAAGCAGAACGGCACTTCAGAGGAAATTTGTAGTGGAAGAATATAATTTCACTCCAAAACCCAAGCCCTAAGAACCGTTTCAATCACGCTTGGTTCTCCAATGATACTCTGCGTTTGTGTGTGTGTGAGTTCAGACATGCTGTGTGCATAGTGTGTGTAGTCTCTTTTCTTCCCCCCTGGTGTGCTGCAGTTATGAGTTTAATGACATTAGCAGCTAAATTAAATGACACAACTGACACTAGTGTGACAGTGATAAAAGTGTATGTGGTTTGCATAAAAGTATGTAAGCTTTGTGATGTAAGCTTTTACATTGGATTCGACCTGACATTCACACACCAACAGCAAAGGAAACCACCCAAGGTACCAACTAGCGTCTGACATTTAGGATGGCCGAATACCCGGGGTAAAAATAATAATTAAAACTGCTGTGACTGAGCCAAGTGAAAGCTGTCTAGACCTGCCCGGTCAGGCAAGTAGGCCTACCAATTGAGCACAAAGTCCGCTTTCCTTTCCTCCATCAGCTGCGGGCTGACCACACCTTTAAGGTCCTTTCAGATGAGCAGCGATTAACGCACTTAGTAATTCATTTCAATGAGACCTTTACGCGGGTGTGGTCCCGTTAAATTGTCACTTGCGTGCTTCCACGACTGACTAGACCTGGATTCTGTTGAGCTTTTTGAGTGGTGCAACCACTCCTACAACAAGCAATGTCCGTATGTGTATCTGAGCACGAGTATATGACTTATTAGTACCAGTAGGGGGCGCCAGAAACAGAGAGAGGGATAGTGCTGTGCCTGCTGCCTGCTAATGAGAGAGAGAGAGAGAGAGAGAGAGAGAGAGAGAGAGAGAGAGAGGTGGGTGGGGGGGGGGGGATTGCACCACTCAGTTCACACAGGTGTGATTTTCTTTTACGCTTGCGTTGTCACAAACCGTCTTGAGCAGACTTGACCTGGAGCAGACTTGTCGTTGATTCAGGCGACAACGTCTGCATTAATCGATGCCCTCTGAAAGTATGCCTTTAGGCCGGTGTGCACCAAGCCTCCAGAACTGAGACGGAGAACTGAAGTGCAATGGACATGCTGGCTGATCATAGGTCCTGCAGCGTATTGCGGCTGGGGCCAGACACATGAACCAGTGAGGCGGGCACATAGGTTGGTGAACCAATTAGGGAGCTAGCGTTTGGTTTCCAGCGCTAGTTTGAATACGCCACTCTATGCCTTGGAAAGGGAGCGTTCTTTGAGATCTCCTGATGGAGCAGTGGTTTTCAACCAGTGGTCCGAGGACCACCAGTGGTCTTTGAGGGGATTCCAGGTTGTCCCCAGCTAAATGATGGAGTTAGTAACCAAATGGAGCCTTATTAGCTCTTCAACTCTTGAGTGTGTAAAATTAAACAAAATGGACTACTCATGTAACTCCTACTGTGATCCAATCTCCCTCAATCACACACACACACACACACACACACACACACACACACACACACACACACACACACACACACACACACACACACACACACACACACACACACACACACACACACACACACACACACACACACACACACACACTTTACTCTGTGCTTTAAGTGTCAGAGGCTGGCTCTTCATTAAAACTCTCTCCTGTATAATTAGCTTTTCAGCTGCCTTTGTTTTGGAAGAGAAGGAATTACTGATGGAGAACCTGCAGAGGGTATTCATTACATCTCTTTTGATGTTTGGTTTTAAAGACGTAGGGAAATGAAAAAGCGATTTTTCACACATTTCTTTTTTAGCATATTCGTGGTCATTTTAGGGGCATACCTAACAATCTATGCCAAAACAATGGAAAACTTTCCGCTTGTGTGCATTTTTTACATCAAAAGAACAGAAATGTGCTGCGTGATGACGTGTTGAGGCCCGCTTGAATAAAATGAATCTTGATTTCAATCTTGATTTCATTTATTCCAATTGCTGCACGTTCCTCCAAAACACACCTGGTTATGATTACAGCACTACTCCGTTTAAAATCTCATTCAAGATGACATAAAGACAATAATAGTTTAAAACGTAATCAGCACGCTAAAATGTATCTGAAAACATAGTTTAGAAATAAGTCACAAGCATTGCTGCCCGTCTCTCTGTTACTTGTAAATAAACAAACTCTAGGCATCATGCATGTAGTGGAGCAGCACCAACACACACCTGCTCTCTGAGAACTCTACTCCTGTAGAGGGTGTGTGTGTGTGAGTGTGAGTGTGAGTGTGAGTGTGAGTGTGTGTGTGTGTGTGTGTGTGTGTGTGTGTGTGTTACCCAGGTTGTGGCGTTTGCTCTTGGCATGCTCGTGGATGTGTTTCTTGTTGAAGCAGCCAAAGAAGACGCAGTGGAGACACGAGTGCAGACGACTAAGGTGAGCCCCGCACATGTGACAGATACATGACTTAGCCTGGAGAGAGAGAGGCACACACACACACACACACACACAGTTGGCTATAAACCTTATCAAATGATCATGAATTTCCCTCTGGGTCCAACTATAACATAAAATGCTTCATGTATTACAATTTACAATTTAGGCATTTAGCAGACGCTCTTAATCCAGAGCGACTTACAATAATCAAGAACAAAAGCATGGGAATACATCACAAAAGCATTTATCATAAAACATGCGTAAGCTAAGAAAGTAACAGTGGAATATCTATATTATGAGACTATACATATAAACTATATACTACTATGCTATACATATGTACTATGGCGTGCTATGACTATATACAATGCAATTATAGTGCCATCTACATTTTACACATATTACATTTACATTACATTACATTTACAGTATTGTACCATTTCAGAAATAGGCATGTTTTGTAGTTAAGAATATGAAATATGAAATAGAATAGAATATGATACAGCATAATATTTACTTTAGGCAACTTTAACAGGGGAAAAAGCATCAGATTAACATAGTCTCTCTTGAAATGGGAAAGACAACAGGAAAACTAGTAGGCCTAGCCAAGAACAATCAACTTAAAGAAATGGGGCTGGGATAGTTTCACCCCCAGATTGATCTCCTCATTGGGCTAACTTCTAGTCTGTGAAAAGCACTGGGGACCCCCTGGAACTTTCTCAACAGCCCCTAAACGCCTCTACCCCCACTTTGGGAAGCACTGGTAAATGGAGGAATGCAATTGTGGCTGAAAGGTTTGATTAATCGAGTAGCATAATGGACTGTCACTGTGTAGAGTCCAGTTTGGTTGCAACAATGGACCTTACCTGGCATCCCTATATTCCTAAACAGCAGATGTACAAGCTCACATCATGTTGTGATGTGGTGTGCTGCTATGCTTGTGCTACTGTTGTACAGCGTAGTATGAAACAGCCTGAGCTATTAATCAGATTAATCAAGTCTTTTCAAGTCAATAATAAGTCCATTATAAACAATTTAATTTGAATGTTTTTAACAAGTCTAAATTATAAAAAATTAAAAGGGGTTATTATTTGATTATTCAATTTATCATAAAAGTAACCAATAGAATCAATAGTTGTACGTGACTGGTCCAGTAAATCAGTCACACGCAGACAAGCAGAAGTGTGGACCATTTGAGAGTCTAGGGCAGATAGTGAGTTCAAAAGAATGCAGATGATAGAGGCATGACCATGAGCTACTGTAGCAGCAGGAGAAGTGAATCTATCAATAGGTTGTAATGAAAAGTGAAGCATTTAGAAATGTCCATTGTGCAACTATTTCACTAGCCTACTAAATGAACAAAAGGATAACGTTACTATTATTAGTTCAAATGGTCTCTGTAGCTCTGTAGCCTAGAACATAAAGACACATGAAACAGAGAAGACTCATTTTTATTCCAGTCACACATCCCTTTCCATGCAGCCATACCATCCATGAATTATGAAAATCCTTCACTATGCAATCCAATCTTCTCCACGCACTTTCTTATGATCCGTTTAGGTATGTTGTCTACATCAGCGTTGCCAGATTTCACAAGAAACAAGCGACTAAATCTATGGAAAAAAAGCCCCAAACTCTTTCTCTCTCTCAAATAATAATAGTAATAATAATAATAAATATAGCTGCAAGCAGAACATGTGTAGAACATTTCACAACGCTATTTACATTTACTGGGCAATATGTCTGCATAATCCCTATGGCCTCTATATCTCCACCGCTATTACAAAAGGTTAGTAACTATGTTCATATATAGTTAAATTTGTCCTGCTTAGCATCGACTGGTGTGTTAACTACAGTTGCTCTTTACATTGCTACGTAAATGCTTGATATTGGGCTCACAAGTCAATTATTAGACTTGATTGGGGGAATCAAAAATATATGCAGATATAATATGAGTACTACCAACTGTTGGAACAAAAATTGTTCCCACTCAAATTGAAATATGTAAAATGGAGATCCAACTAGAGCTGGGGCGGTATGGGATTTTTGTTACCGCGGTTATTGTCGGCTCCCTTACCACCGGTATGGCAGTTAATTCCTCCTCCGTTTCAACTCAAGAGGACAACTGAACTATCCACAAGTGTGTAACAGCACTATAGTGAATACCCTTGGCAGCACAAGGTAATTAACACCAGCTGCAAATGATTCAGTCTTTGATTGTGTGATTAACTGATTATATACATACAAATATTTTGGGGGCAAATAACAAGAAGGTGTTGGGGGGGTGCGTCAGCTAGGTCAGGAGGTAACAGGGGTGCATGGCCAACACAGTTTGGTAACGGATAAAACTAGACTACAGTTTTATTAAGGAAAGATTGACATGTTACTGTTCGGGTGTCAATCGGACTGTCTCGGACATACATCTGTTAAAAAAGGAATATTATTTTTGGACGTCATTTCAGATCAAGTTGAGCATCTTTTTCCTGCGATCCCATTGACTGACACAACAACAGACAACATTTAGAGGTGGGCACTGGGTCTGGGTTGGAGTAGCCTAATTTAAAACACTGTCCGACATTGTTTTGAGCCAATAAAATACCATGCGTTATTGTAACAGCCAGGCGCATTGCTCAGAGTCAGATGAAATACGACATTAGAGTTATGTATTGTCATTGTGTCATGCTGTCATTTTTTATATAGAGGGGGAAACCTTATACTAGGCAACACGTGTATGGATAAGGGCGCATCGATGTAACATGTTTCAAATTAATATACATTTGATTTTATGCCAGCGGAGAACAAACAGCAGTATGGTTTAGGATAGGTCAAGTCATGTCACGCATCACCTCCACAAATAGTCCTACAGCATTATCTAAAATGCACTTCCGCATACCTCACGGTCACTTACAGTACTTGGATTCATGAACATTGCATGCATGAGACGTACCTCCGAGCAGCCAGCGAGAGAGGGAGAGAGAGAGAAAAGAAGAGTTGTGCAGACAGAGACATCAGTTCCACTGGTCGCTCGAGGAAATGTTTACAGACAGAGGAGGACGGACAGAACAGTTTTTATCTTTTGACTGACCAAACATTTAGAGGTTAATAGGTAGGTCTATCGGATTGGAAGGATTTCAAACACTGTAATTTTTATTTGGAATCGCATCGGCACGCATTCTCGCTCCAAAGAAAGGTCGGTCGGGTCAAACCGACCATTCAATAACGTCCCTCAGCCCTCATCATGGATAATAATCCTTTTATTCCTATTATCTTATGTTCTTATCAACATATTAAACAAATTCCAAGTTAACCAGCCAAACATATGATAAATGAAAAGGTTCCAACCATTTGGTTTGTGCTCGTGTTACAGTACATTATTGATGACATGATTAGACTGAGCCTCACTGATTCCGTGTTTATTATGATAAACTTTAATTTAATATCACACCATTGTTTTTACCGCGATTTTGCGATATTGCGGTTATTGCACCCAGCCCTAGATCCAATGACTCAAAACAAGCATTTCAACTAAGTAATCAAAAATATCCTGTGCATACGCCAATACACAGCCACAGGATGCGATGTAGCAACAATCTATGGTGTGCTTGCTACTAAGGATAAGTAGCTCGAAAAGTCAATTATTGTTCTAGTGGAACAAAAGCACTTTATCATTGGAGCCAAGCGTTATAATTTTCATAATACGTTTTAATTATTTCATGAATAAAACATCCTCTCCTACACACAATGTTTAGCTAAACTAGGTCTACCGCACCTCCATTTGTTTATCACATCACATATTCTTCAGAGTTTGTCTCTGTATTCTACACATTTCTATGCATAAGGGGTTTAGCTCATTTTGGTATCCATTTTATGCAGGCTGATGACACAGAAGGAAAATGTCACAAAACAGTGCACACTGTGCACCGGTTTTGGAGTAACTCTGATACAATTTCAACAAAATCAAGCACAGCAGGATTTATTTTTTACAGTACTGGCAAAGTATCAGCAGAAAATGCTGCTAATGACCCAAACAGCATTACATTAAGCCGACGACCGTCTGTGTTCTCTCTCCATCCATGCCTGCATCCATATAACCGACTCCCAACCCTCATGTCTATCCAGTTGCACTCCATTTATCCTGACTCCCCAAAGAAGCCATGGTTCCAGGATAAAATAACCAGAGATGGAAAGAGGGATAGAGAGGGACTGTAGGCGGAATAAAATGTAATCATTGTGATCCACATGGGAAAGGCATGGCTCCATTGTGGATCTCTAGCTTGAGTTCAATGTGGATCTCAGACTTCATGTTGCCAACTTGCCAGCCTGTGAGTGACAGTCATTCGAGCTGTCCATCATGACATATGTGACAGCTCGACATATGTGACTCCAAATGTGGCCAAGGTTTAAATAAGTGCATGCAGACATTGCATTACAAGGTAAGACGAGCAATTTGTTTGATCATCTGAAATACAAAACAAATGCTAATACTGACCAAACAATAAAGGTCAGAGAAACCGAAGAATAAACGTTGAAGAAATTCCACTGTAATAATGACAATAAAATTGGGATGATTTTAAAGTCGATGAATAATTCTGTTAAGTAAATATTTATCTTAATATTGCCCAAAATGATTGATTTAGTCATAATCGAGCAACCCCCCATGAACCACACATGTACATGCAGCTATGCACTTGCACTGTACACAAGAGCCTAGTATCTGCCATCAACCATATGCAAGATATGAAGGATAGTACACATAGTTTAGAGACTATAGACCTATAGGCTATAACTACAGTACCCACTTGAATAACCAACCACACACACACAATATCCAGGGCCCAATGCCATTTTGCAGATGGTGCATGTTCCATGATGTTGTGGTGTGGCAATACAGACTGAAGTCAGACTGCCTCTTATTTTAAACAGCTGGTGGTGCCAGGTGGACGCTGAGCTCAGCTCTGGAAATTCATCTAGCAACCTTCTGTTTCCAGCCAGCATCGCAGGGTTTATGATCCGTGGTGTGGCCGCTGTCACAGACAACTTTAATGTGGTTTTACTGACGCCACACGTCAGCGTTGGCGCAGGGTGAGTGAAGGACTGCTGTTGTGTTTATTGTTGGACAGCATAGCCTCCTTGTCCGTTTTCTTCATTTAGATAGACAGCAGTGTCTGCCATGTGTAGGACAATGCATCTCCTCCTGAACATACATAAGTTCACACATAGCCACATTCCTGTGCGTGCATCACTGTAAAATAATCCTTTATTCTTTTTTCACCCAGTATCAATTGTCTACTAGTGTAATCCTGGGCGCTACATTCCCTCTAGCAACCTGGGGAGAGCAACGGACTGACCTCATGCTTCCTTCAATTTATGAGGAGTCCAAGCCGCTTCATTTCACCTGACAGGGGGGAGTTTCCAACCAGTTTGTGTATTGCCTCAGCTGATAATTATCATTATTATACTGGAATTTCACATGGTCGATGAGTAGTCTAAAAATGTATGACCCCTTTGTTTAATTTCTAACGACGTATTTGAATCTTGATTAATGGAATGATCGAGAAGATAAAGATTATAAAATGTATATATGTTTTCAATGAATCGATTAATCACTTACACAACAATATCATGCACAAACGGCAGCGCTTGTAGATCTGATATTTTCTGTACTATTTTTTTATACCGACATGGTCAAAATAGGGACACCAAAGGTTGAAAGAGGTCACAGTCCAGTTATGCTACTGTATTTAAAAAAGGGAATAATTTATCTAAATAATCTCCACCTAAATTGATTATTTTATGGCATTAGCAATATTTTTATGATAATTTCAATTAACTGTTGCACCGCCCTAGTAGACATCAACCTGCTCATCAGGAGCAAGCGGTTCAGTGTGATATATTAATACTCCATTGGTTCAGTGTCTTGTCTTGCTCAAGGACCCTTGACACCGGAGGAGCCAATTTGCTGAAAATGTTTCTACTATGTTACTATCAAGCCAATTAGTTTAAAATTATTGGGTCTTCACCTATTGAAATCACAATGATGTACAGATTGGTTAGAGATTATTCTGGTGATGTACACTAGTACTTAACCTTGAATATATACTGCATGCACACACATTTTGTATTAGTGTTATTTATTTAAATTTGCATTGTTCATAGCTAAACTATATTACACAACTGAAGGAATTTGATAGCTTGATAGATTGTGTCAAGAATAACTCAAGTCAAACTTGAACATTTCCCCCCTTACTCATCTGTATGGTAGAATAGGTTGCAATAACAAGCACATCTGCAGAGATGGTCTCACTTATAATATAAGTGAGACCATCTCTGCAGATGTGCTTGTTATTGCAACCTATTCTACCATACAGATGAGTAAGGGGTCATGGCTAATATTATTAGCCATGACCCCAGACCCCTCTTTTGGATTGTTCCATGGAGTGGAAAAAGTCAGTGAGTCAATGGGACCACAATTAATGAAAATAAGCTTTTAGCTTTTTGTATTAACCTTTTGACGTTTTAGCTGTGAACATTGCTTTTGTACACTACATACTGTGTAAATAAATTTGAATCAATTAATCTAAGTCAGTCTGGATTCCAGGTTAGTCTCCCTACTCTGACTCTTCATTGAGTGGGTCGGACACCCACTGGTTGACAGGTAGTATAGTAATGCCATGATCTCATAAGCGACAAGTGCATTATCTCCCAGAATGGTCTCTAGTGCGCAGACACGGGTTCAAAACCCGGATACGACATAAAGGTTACTGATTTGTGATTGACCAGCAAGTTAACACGGACAATGTTACTGTAATATATGAAGTACATTTTGATTCAGTTGCAAATTAGACCGGTATGATTGATGAATATGATGTAATGTCGGATGTTATTATGGGAGGCGTCATTGTCAACAAACACACACGCACGCGGCGCGCGTGCAGTCTTTCGCTGCATCTATTTGAAGAGATGCATCCCCCCCCCACCACCCTCCCCGCCCCTCCGAGCCGTGCGTGAAATGATGATCACGTTTTGTTTTCATTTTACCTTGCGTTTTCTCGTCTCGGCTGAGCCGCTCCAAACGAAACACTGATAGATGAGCCGGAGGTTCTGCTTCCAGTTGTTGTCCACTTTGAAGGCGTTCACATGCGGGCAACCTGCGGGACCCATGATGGCAGACTGACACACAGCATTGGGATCACAACCGTTCCTTCAGGCAGAAGCGTTGTGCTCGTCCAGACCCCATGAGAGACTCAGCCAGTCCGGTCTGGTTCAATAACAGAACCTAATGATTGTTCTTATGATGTGGTTGAGTTCGACATGTCCTGGTTACAGTAGCAGAGAGGCACGCAGCAGCAAACATCAAGGCGATTCTGTGCGTAATCCCGCCCCACGGATGCACTCATTTCATTTGCATGTAAAATCCACACTCGTGCTGCATCCACAATATTCCTCTCAAATACACGGGTTAGCAATTAGCTCAAATGTTTAGCATTGGAATTTCAACAGTAGCTTACACGGCGAGTTCCAAAGTCCCGCCTCACTGGACAACACTTAGCCAATGACAATCGAGCGTTGCATTTGATTGACGTACACTAAGCTTTCTTTAGTTGCTTTTAGTCCCGCCCATACATTGTGGGAGCTGCATCGGGATTGGCCTGTAGTCACTGCACAAAATATCCGCCCGTCGGATGAAGTTTATAGGCTGGAATAAGATAGCTTCATAACATTCACATTTACTTCACTGTTTAATGTGATGCCGTCTGCACAAACTTAAGATTCCAGAACAATATTCTTAAACAATTTATTACAACAGATCTGACAATCGTAAAGCTCAAGCTCCCAAACAACAGTTATTGACAGTTTGGTTTTCATTTAAGTACTTTTACTTGTTGAAATAACAGCCCGTCAAAGCAATTTACTGTACAGTGTACGAGCGACCTCTAGCGGAACAAACTTACAAAAACAGTGCACCAGAGTGAGCCACCCACCCACGATCTGCGTTTTAGTCTCAAGGGCAACGACTCACGAGTGTGTGCATATACACTGGCTATTTTAGATATATACATTGTGACTGAAAAAGGAGTGAAAGGGGAACATTTTACAACAGTAGAACTTATCAGATTTATTCCGTTGCCAAGATGAGTTACCTCAACCGCCCTCTATATGAATGTCCATCATGCAGCAGAACGGAGAAGAAAAACAACAAAACAAAACAAAAACAGTGCTAATTCACACATATTTGAACAAATAAGTCCAGTTTTTATTATTGTGGTTTCTGTTAATGCAGCAGTGGTGCCCCCACCTGAACATTGATAAATAAAACACTGACAAAAATGTATTTCTTTTTCTCTCTTGTAAAGCATCTTGTTTTGAATGATATCCTCAAGATACTGAAGAAAGCAGAACCAATTTCGTCATCATCATTCCACACATTTAGATTTCTTTCCTTGACCGATGTCCATATGCATTAGAATGTTTGTTGGTTTGTTTGTTTTTGCTCTTTAAAAAAAAAAGCCAAGTCTTCGCAGGGAGAATGCATTGGGTGGCGATAGCATTCTCTCTTCTAGCCCCTCTCTGCCCCAGTCACGCCTCTCAGGAGTAACTTGATGTTTTGCTACCGACATCGTCCTCCTGTGTCCCCATACTCTGAAAAATGCAGAGGGGGACATGTTAATCACACATTCATAATCCTTATCCTTCCCTACGTTTCCATTTGTTTGTATGTTAAAGAACTCTTTGTACTTTTATTGCTATCGCAACATTGTACATGTACTTTAGTGTTTAAAATGCTGCATGTGTAAAACAGCTCTAACGTAAATGTAGGTACAGAATCTATTTGTCCAGCCTAGTCTAAATCAGATGTATGTAGTAACCCAAGAAAATACATTATTTTACAGAGTGCAACCATATACAAAACCCGAGTCCCACTACCAGCACAGCAACGTACTGTATGAGTTTAGTTCCAAAAGACATATCCTACATGAAAATAAAAACTGGCATAGCATTGGCCCTTCTTGGAATGTGAATAAAGCCAAGGGACAATGACAACATAAGACCTTCACAAAAAAATATGACGACTAACTTTCTGGACCATTAGGCCTATTATATTTTTGACATATTTACATATTCAAGAATAATGCAATAGAACTGTTCATCTGTGTATTATAAACAATGCTGTGTAAAGAATTGTGTAATAGAACTGTTGGTAAGAATGTCCCTACCTTCTGCACAAATTGTGGGTTTACTGTGATTTCCTGATCCATAGACTTTAGTTTCTCATCCAACTCTATACACTTTAACATCTGTGGAGAGAAAGCAAAAGTAAAAAACACGCTGTCGGGTGTCCATAACTATTACTTTTCAGGAAATAACCTGCTTTCCATTGGATCCAATGTAGTTTGTTTAGTCACAAGCCATTGTTAATATTTTTATTGGTTAAACATTTATAAAACTCACAGACATTAACTACTTTCAATTCCCCCAAAATAGTGAAAATGTCCGATCTACAAGCTCACAATGAGTCTCAATGCATTGCGAGCTTGTAGATTTGCTATTATCAATGACCGGCCCCTCCTCACCTCTTGGTCGATTTTGTGGAGCATTGCTGGATTATTGTACTTTTCGGGGTTGTCGTGGAAACAGACCATACCATCCTTTTGGTTGATGCTGGCATAGATCTCGCCGTCTTCAATCTGCACGCAAAAGTTCCAAATGTTTAAACATTTCTGACTGAACAAAACAATCCCTTTGGTAGTCACTTGTGTGTGTGGCTTTTTACCCGTTTCTCCCCAATTTAGTCGTTATGCTGTGTTGTCATTGCTGTTGTATCCTACTGCCTCACCTGCCAGTGAGGAGCCCCCACCGGAAGGATGTAGAACCTCTGTCTTACTCCGTCTGCCCAACAATCTCTGCTGACAGGTCCCCCCACCAGACCGTTGGGAGTACATGCAGTACACTGTGCTACTTAAGTTCCACAAACGGAATATGCCCAGTGTAGCCCGAGCATCATTTACTTTATATTTACCCCCTGTACTTACTATCAGTTGAATATTACTGTCAGTCTTGAGTTACTTGCTCATACAACCGATAATGTGTTTGCATGCAGTGCTCCTTCAGGGGCCGTTCACTCACCATGTGTAAGACATATTTCTCAGCCTCCTGCGGGCCTGACAGCTGCACTCGACTTGCCATGTCTTGCAAGGAGAGCGTCAGGAAAGTCTGTTGAACAAAGATAAGAGGAGGGAGGAAAATCAGAGAAGAGATTTTAAGATGCATTTCTGCTTCCCAGAAACAAAAGGATCTCCCCACTATCACATCCCAACTTCTCCCAGTATAAGAGTATAAATTAAGTTGGGATAAAAATCTGATGATCCAACTACAATAAGATTTCACCCTTTCACTGAAAAGCACCCCAACTGCGTATGGTAGAGGTAATTAGGCATGGCTGAATGTTTAACGTCATACATATATATTCACATGCATGTGTAGGTAATGAGTAGTAATTTGACACGACTAGATAAATTACTGTAGACAATAAGTAGACAGTTACTCAACGCCTTGCTATAGGACACTTTAAAAAGCCCCATGGATACAGGGACTGACCTCTGTTGCAGTATGGCAACTCTCCACATTTTCTCACTGTCTCTCACACAAACATCCACAAACTCCACTCCCAGTCATCACCCACCTTTGTTAGCCTCTGGATGTTCTTCTTATAGAGGGAGGAGAGACACTGCTTGACCAGGCCTGTGTTGTTGTCTCGTGTGAACTGCTCACTGTGTTTGTTGACCAGATTGCGAAGCTCGGCGGGGTTGTTGGTGGCGTACACCTGGGCCAACTCGTGATACGCGTTGCTTAAGGGCTGAGGGCGCAGATCATGAACAGAGATGGAAAAGTGGGATAGTGATCACCATTATGAAGTATGATAGATAGATAGATAGATAGATAGATAGATAGATAGCTAGATAGATAGATAGATAGATAGATAGATAGATAGATAGATAGATAGATAGATAGATAGATAGATAGATAGATAGATAGATAGATAGATAGATAGATAGATAGATAGATAGATAGATAGATAGATAGATAGATAGATAGATAGATAGATAGATAGATAGATAGATAGATAGATAGATAGATAGATAGTTTTAATTCTCAACACTCCATCCCACAATTATGATTTATTCCTACCTTGATGAACCTCCCTACTATCTGTGAGGTGTATTTGGGCAGCTGCTGCACTTTGCCGTGGAGTATGAGTGACACTAGGATGTACTTTTTATAGGCTTCCAACATGATGTGGCTCACTGCCATGGCTGGAGTGGTTATTGCCTAGAGGAGAGGAACTTGATTATCCACTGCAGAACAAATATAATATAGGCAGAATTAGAACGATAAAAGTAAGCCCTACCTGTTCATAAAAATACAGTGCTCTTTCAAAGTTTTTCAGACCCGTGTAGATCATGCCACCGTAGTAGTAATAACATAGAAAGTGCTTGGCGTCGTATGCTCCGTTCTCCTTGCAGATGTCCATCATATCCAGCTCTAGGAAGGGTAGGACCGGCTTGAAACACTTTGCTAACAAGCACAGCTATATGGGAGAGAGCGCAAATTAGAAGGGAAAGACATACGACATGAAATAAGCCTTTGCCATCTACGGAAAGGTTGCGTTCAAGCTTCTGGAGTTTAGACCGGATTGAATGAACCTACTGTGCAGTGTACATCATCAACCAAACATTGAATGAACAGGACAAAACACGACACAAAACATGAAATCTAGTTGCATGCTTGCGTCTGTCTGCTTCCTCGTGGACAGGTATCTATGGAAATTGTAGTGATGTGGATTAGGCTAGAAAGATTATTAATTCATATGGTCCACAAATCTACAGCAACACTTGATTCGAACCCTCTTGTTCACCCTCCTCACCCCATCTGAAATTATCTCTTATCCTCTTGTGAGGATGTTCCTTGAACTAATTTGCAAATGTAAACAGACTGGGGGGGGGGGGGGGATGTGGAAAGTTGAGAATGTGAATGGACTGAATTAATGTTAGCCTCTAATGTTATGTATGTACGTATATTTGCAGGCTAACTGATATTAATATCAGTCATAAAGGATCAGCAGGCAAGCCTAATAATTTAACATCAAACAATAAATATTTTCAGAGCAATGTCTATGTATTGGCGTGTGTGAATGAAAAGGGATAAACTTGAATGGGAATCGAGAATGTTTTTTTAATCAAATCGTGACCCCAAGAATTGGAATACAATCATGGGATACAATACATAGATTCCTGTAAGATTTGTAAAAATCTACTAAAATCCTGAAGAAGTTAGTAGGTTGTTTAGAGGACATTTACCATCGAGGTTACAAATTGCCACCTCCTATCACAGATGTTCCTTGGATCAGGTTGTAACAGCAAAGTGGTGTTATGTGCACAACAGAAATATGGTGTTAAAGAACTCACGTCTAAAACGATAAATGCTCAGTACTGGACAGCGTAACACCATGAAAAGAAAAGATCAACATCTGAACTTTAGAAAATTATCCCATAGTAATTTTACATAATTCATAGCACCATGTGATGTTTCAAGCTCTTCAAATACCCTAACCCTAACAAGAAAAAACGGGGAGCTTTTATCATCATACATCTCATTCTGACCAATCACAATTTGCGTCCTCACTTTTCCATCTTCAATTGTCTCAATGTTTGCGTTTACACAAACCTGGAACGCTGGACATAGGAGGGGCTAGCGCAAACAGGATGTTTGGCAGGATTGTTCATTGTGAGGTGAGGCGGAGGCCCCTGAGCGGAGACTCACCTGACACAGGTCTGCATGAACTGAGGTAAGTTGGTTTGTGTTCATCTGCATTTTGTCGATTGCCTGTTTTAGGACGACAACACCCCGCAACGGCTGAGATGACAAAGAAGATGACAAAAAGACAATTAGTTACAGCTTCAGCTTCTGCTTTGAACAGTCCAAACACAAATGAAACTGGCAAGACATTGGCCCCTCTTTAAAATGCAGTAAAATATTTAAAGAATGCAAGAGTGGTGCATTCTTCCAGCACCAGCCATTAGAGCAGATTCAATTTATGTTACTGCACAAATGTGCTGAGTCAGAATAGAAGCTGCCATCTCATGTCACGGCTTTCTGTCCACACCCACCTGTTTCCGCTCTACGAGGGCATTTGTCAACTGGTGGCAGAGACCAGCAACTGTCAAGAGAGGAAGACAATTACCTTCAACTTGCACACATGGATATGAGATTTGCATACATGAGATTTGAATACACCTTTTATTTTGGCTGTGTTTAATCTTCTACTCGTTATCCTACAATTTCAAAGCAGAAAAAAAGGATTGCATATCCTAGTTTTTAGCTTGCCATTTATTATTTTCAGTTCCAATGAGATAAATAATGCAATAGAATAATAAAAGTACACAATTTCAATGTAATTGTATGAGGGGGTGGGGGTGCTACTATCAAACATCTGATAAAAATCACGAATTGGCAATTAATTTAATTGATTTACATTATTTGATTCTAATTTCTAATGTATGGTTTGATTACTAAACACTACTCTGTAGACATTTTTAAAGCACAGCTCAAGACCCACTTCTACACCCTTGCTTTTAATTGATCTTTTAATTTTTTCTCTTGTTTATGCCTTGCTTTTTTCTTTTTTCTCTCCATTGCTCTGTAAAGCACTTTGAGCTGCATTTCATGTCATGAAAGGTGCTATACAAATAAAGTTTTATTATTATTATTACTGCTCTCTGCAACCTTTAACATGCACACTGGTTGGTCCTATATTCACTGACATTTTTCCAACCCTGTTCTCCTAAAACAAATGTTCGGAAACTAAGATTTTGGCCGATTATTTCTCCCCTTCAATAATACCAATTGGTATTTATTTTATATTGTTGTTGGGACCTGAGAATGGGTACTGCAACTTTGTTGACTTTGTGTATGCTCCAAGCATCAAGTGCAGTCCCAGGTACAGCCCAAGAAGACCGGTTCCTCACCCTCGCTGAGAAACCATAGGCTTTCTTCCATACATTAATTTTACAGGCAAGATTTGCACAACGGTATCACAGACGGATCACTGTCAAAGTTGCATGACTCATGCTGAGGTGCCAGTCACACACCTGTGCCAGTCACATGCCTGCTTGTGCTGGCAGGTCGTTCAAAACGAGAGGAATTACCAACTGAAGCATATTGAGGGATTTGGAAATCTTTGGGGGGGTGCCACGTTTAGCTGTGTTGCTCATTCCATGATTGCACGATCCTTACAAATTATACCTTGCTGTAAAGGTGACTAATAGACGACAATATAAAATACAATACAAATTGTTATTATTGATAATCGGCCAAAGTTACGGTTCTGAGTAGTTTGTAATATGTATCCAATGGTATCTGTATAATTATTTTGTGACTACAGTAAATACCAGCTTGTTGTTGCCATGTTTATTAACCACTTACTGTATACCCTACTTTGTCGTAAGACAAATAGCACCAATAGCCAATCTACAAGCTTTGTGAGCTGTGTGAGCTTTTAGAGCTGCTATTTGTTAAGGTTAATGTGGTTAAACCAGGTGGAAGGAGCATGCAAAGCTTCTGTAGGTGCTCACACTTACAAGTGTCTGTTGCATATCTGATGTGCTCCCCATTGCAGGTACTGATAAAGAGCTGGACTTGGGAGAAGAGCGTTTCAAAGTCAGGGATGTTTGGCATGGAGAACTTCACAAATCTGCAGTGACAGAGAGAAGACCGGCATTGAAACAAAATAAAGCAGGGAGGGTGTTATAACCCTATAATTGGTCAAACAAAGGTGGCAAATTAAAAAAGTTTACATCATGATTTATTAGCCAGAAAAATATCATTCATCGTGTCTTTCTACACACAAAGAAAATACAGACAAAAAAGAAGGAAATTAAGAAACAAACTATATCTTGCTTCTGAATAATTTTACTATCAGCTTGTCAGTGGCGTTGCTTGATTTAGAGCAGTAGTTCTCAACATGTCAAGGACCCAAAAACATTTGTGATACTTTTGCAATACAATTATTGTGGTTTTAAATGATAATGTATATACTCCCATCCCTAGCCACTTACAGTACATGCATATTGCATTAGTTAGCCTATTTCTTAAGCATTTGTAGAATTTGCTGGATGTTTAGCTTTAACCCATTCAGAACAGGAACCCCTTTGGGGTTCTTGTTGCTATGTACATGCTATTGTATCTATCGCCCTCAGTCCTAAATGGGTTAAATTTGACCAGAGTAACCTGAGTCAATGTTTTTTTTTCCCTATTGTTTTTCCTTGTGATGTGAATTAGACTGGGATCAATTTAGTTTGCTGTTAACAGATCTGGTCTAGAGCAGATACGGAAAGAAGAAGGCATCAGGGAACATCTAAATTAAACGTATGGGCTAGAACAGCGGCAAGAACTGCCACTGACAAGCCTAAGCCAAAAATAAATTTCCTGACCCCAGGTTCAACATAAAATTAACGACCTATGTAAAACTGGTTTAAAAACTATTATGGAAGGGGCAGCAAGCAGTGGAGACAAAGCTACAAGACAGCGAAGCTAAAGAAGACATGATGGTAGGTTAAAAATAGCACAGCGAACTAGTTAAGAATGAGCCTTTCCTCCATTTATGAAAAAGAACAGGAATAGTGGAGAGAGAGAACCAACCAATCACAAAACTGTGATTGGTTGGTTCACCATGTCTGAGGTGATGAAAGAAGTTGAGGTCTCAACTTTTAGTACCACCCATCATGCAGGGTGTCAGTTTGTAGCTTAATTTTGCTGCCTGTCTTCGACTGAAAATGATAGGGACAGTAGCCTATGGCTTTGTTCGCTGGTGGTCTGAACTGAACACAGCATGAGGCTGCACAATATATTTAACACACTAATAGGTGTGTTCACAAATCACAATGTTGCCTTCTAACATTTCCAAGTAGCAAGAAGCTCAAGCTACCATTTCTTTAGACACCTAAACCATATAGTATTACTCTTTGTTGAACTACAAAGCCTGCCATAGGCTTCTTTCCTGTGCTTGTCCTATGCTGTTTATCTTGTGATTTATACTCTGGTGTACAGCGGTTTTGCTTGGTGACAAGAGCAGTGGATTGACCACTACCGTATATATATATATATATATATATATATACCAAAAAAGGGACTGCACACTCCAGGGAACAGAGACGGACAACTTACTGCATCAAACTTATTTATTAGCACGACGTGTTTCGCCATGAGCTTCGTCAGGTGCTATTCATAGCACCTGGAATGTTTTTCTCTTTTTTGATGTCTATGCCTGCCAACTAGACTTGCACCTCCTACGGGTCTTTTTGGATGTGCAGGAGTGCAGGGGGGGGGGGGGATACTTACAGCACAGCCAACACTCCTAGGGAGTGCTCCTGGATATCCAGGGCCCCCAGCACAGTGTCCAGGTGGGACAGGTTTTTGGCCAGCAGCTCCCCGCTCTTGTTGATCAACTCACACAGCTGAGTCATCTGGCCTGTAAGGCAGGGAAAAAGAAATCGGATGAAAAATACAAAGACTGGAGACACTTATCCTTTTGTTTGTGTCTGACTGACCATGTACCTGTATAATCAGAATCACAGATTAGTAATACTAACTAGACGCCACCCGGCCTACTCTGGGGCCATGCAAGTCAGGAACGATTCAAGTTTGGAATACACGCCCCACCCGTTGTGCCGTGTGTGCAATACTCTTGTTGTCTGATGTTCTCGTATCAACTGTCAACGCATAGTATTTTTTCTTCAATAATGTCACAATATTGTTGTTGATCTGTTCCTAGAAGTGACTTTTAAATAATGGAAAGACCAATCGATAAATTGCATGACAGCAATGGTAAGTTCCTTTGTTTTCATAACTCAGGTTCAATCAGCACATTCCCAGAGGTTAATAACTACAACATTGAAATAAATGCCAGACCGAGACCATGAAGTGCATTAAGTACCAGGTTAAAATAGACAGGCAACCAGTGTAGTAAAGTTTAAATGAGTAAGATATTCTCTTCTCCTGGTTTTAGTTCAAAGTCTAGCATCACATAGGCTCTGGCCTGACAGCGGCTTGTGTGTTCGAGTCCTGTTCATGACGACCTTTGCTGCATGTCTTTCCCCCTCTTTCTGTCTTCACTGTAACTATCAATAAATAGAGGCACAAAAAGTCTAGCATCAACATTCTGTAAAATTTGGAGCCTATTGAGTGTTTTTGCAGACACCAATAAAATAGTAAAGGCCAGAATAAATAAAAGCATCATGTATGATGATTTTGGTCTCTTTAAAACTCAAAATTGATCTGAAAATGTAGTTGTATGGCACAATTATGCTCATTTCTATTGTGTCAGAGACAGAGGAAATACATTTCCATCAATTCTTTATGCTAGACGAGTAGACGGTTAACTAAACAGGAAATCATTGAAGCGTTGTTGACCTGCCCTGGAAGATGGGCATAACTGTGTATCTGACTATCTGCATAACAATGGAAATGAAATAATGAAAAAAGTCTGGACCTAGAATTGAAACTGGGCACTACACATAAGAACCTATGATGTGAATTGTTTATGATGTAAACCACTCAGATATGCCATCCCATAGCTTAAACTAAGACTATATCAGTACTGCAATCATCATGTCCAACAAAACTGTGGTAAGTATAGTCATACTGAGATGTACCATCAACATGTAATAGAAGAACTAACTTGGGAAATGGATAAGTTTAGAACCGCTTCAGTGATCAAATGAGTGATGAAAGAAAAATGTTTTGCGAATGGGAGCATTGGTACTATAGAATGGTACAAAATGATTTGAGGGTTTTGTATCATGATGGTTTGTCTGTAGCAGACTTCAGTAAAAATAAATCGGGCGGTCAAGTGTCCTGTCAAGGCCTTGCAACATTAGCGAAAAGAGGCGATGCATTAGGTTTGACAGACTTCACATTAGACCAATAACATTCGCTAATAATTCTCCCTAGCCAATGGCGTACGGCTAGGGCGGGACTACCGGTAGGCAGTTATTTTCTATAAAAAAAATAAAAGTATGATTTATAAGTATTTTTCAATCAATTACGTTGTCCAGCGTATAGCATGACACACCCGTGTAATAACGCATCCTTTGGGGATACTTTGGCGAAGTCTCGGGTCCCGAAAATGCATTTTAATCAGTCTGTTTACATGATAAAGCAAAAAAGAAGGATCTGTGTAGTTTGGCTGCCTAGCATCGGCAAGGCACTGGTTAGCATATGGCTAGCTAGCATGCTAGCTAGTACTTCCATCTCGTCTGACAACTTGGGTCAGTTTAGTGTCCCTACCTTGAGCGGAGAGCTGCCGCACATTGTTCACAAACTGCTCCAAGGCTGAAGCCATTATTTCATCGGTGCGAAGTGGAGGTAATACACACTGTTTTTCATTCAAACGTCAGAAACAACTCCGTGCGGACTAAGACAGGGGGCCACACAGCCGCCACTGGGAGGAAGGTATCGCGAGACCGTTCGGGAGAACGGGGTGCAACGTTTACGATCGGAACATTAGATTCTTAAAGAGCCATAGTTTATTAGATCAATGAACCAACCCGTGTTATAATAATAATAATAATAATAGTATTTACTTCAGACTGTAGTGCGAAATGAACGACAGCGCACAACATGAATTAGACATGCACTGTTGCACAACAAGTTTAAAAGACAAATCCGCCTGCTACAGAACTGAATCTTGGAAGATAATCTCTATCCCTTTAAGACGGAATATATACAGGAAGTGATGTTTTCAGCTCAGTAAAGATCATAACTATGGTAAAGATGTTGTAAAATACAACACATCTCAGGGGGTGAGCAGTTGACAAAGTGCAGGCGAAAAGTGAAGAATAAACACTTTTTACATTTTTTTTTACTTTTATTTTTATTTTAATAATTAACATTCTATTTTAACATCAGCCAAATGCAGAACAACCGATCACAGTGGGGTGAGTGAGGGATCTTGTTTCCCATGCCATCTTTGGTGCAGCTTGGAATGTACAGGCTGTTCCTGGGGGTTCCTTGGCCCAACTGACAGTTGCAGGAGGAGTAGGTGTCGTGGCGGTGCTGGGTGGACAGGGAGTCAGAGACACCCGCTGTGACACCTATTATTACATAAGAGGACTGCCAGGAGCTTTGTCCTAATGGATGACATGCTCGGACATCTAGAAACATACAGAGAAGTGAGAACCATGTAAACAACCCCCACCCCACCCCACCCTTCCAGTGTGCTTCAAATACATGGTGACACATACATTTGACCTGCTAGCCTGACAGCTAAAACCCTCTCTGCTGCACAGCACCTTGGTTGCAATGACTAATACAACTTCCACTTGAATTGCAAAGGAAATTGTTGCATGACAAACTCCGTAATGCTTCACAATCTGTGGTGGCGGCCAATTTCAACTTTAATGCGGACTTTCAACGGGACGTTTTGACAGAGTTGACACTTCAGTATTCCATTCGAACAAAACGAGAAGTCAACCAGTATGTCATCCCTATTACTGCCAAGGATCACGCGCCTACTCAGCAGAGAGAAGAACAGCTCCTTTAAGTGGATTTCCGCCAACATGTCCTCTTCGGGTAAGAAGAAGCTGCGGGTGTTGGTGGACATGGACGGGGTTCTGGCAGACTTCGAGGGGGGTTTCCTGAAGAAGTACCAGGCCAGGTACCCCGAGGACCCCTACATCCCTCTGGAGGACAGGAGAGGCTTCTGGGTGTCAACTCAGTATGGGCAACTCAGGACCGACCTGTGTGTAAGTTACTGACACGAGTCACACGACACCATGCACCCTTCAAATAGATTATTATTTAATAGTACTACTACTAGTAGTGGTAAAAATAAACACATTGCTTTCTGTTGTGTTGAGCATAATGTATCATGAGCCAATGGAATAATTCCCATAGTTTAAGTAGTAAAACAAGTTAATTTCACTGGTTGAAAGTGGTATCTATATCAACTGTCATAATGATACTGTAAGTAGCCTACTGGTTAATGTACACTATTATATACTATACATTCAGAAATGACAGATCACAGGATTCTATAATAATTACAGCATTTTATTTTTATTTTGTTGGTTTGTTGGTCTTGTTGGTCAAGCCATGTAATAAGAATGAATTATTAGTGTTATGCAGTTGGTTCAGTCGTGTCACATTATCTTTCTGGGTGGATAACTTATGTCCTTGGGTATCTCATTATCTCGCTATCTCTATCTCTCTCACACACACACACACACACACACACACACACACACACACACACACACACACACACACCTAATCATCAACATGAACTCTGGACTTGTGTCTCCCCCGGCTCTATCTGAAGGACATTTACATACAACCGCACATATCTCCATTACAAATATTGTTATGATGAAGTGTGCTGTTACTGTATTTGTGTATGATGTTTACTCTAGGCGAAGGCCATTAGCATCTGGGAATCCAAAGATTTCTTCTCAGAGCTGGCCCCTCTGCCAGGAGGTGTGGATGCTGTCAAAGAGATGGCCCGTATGGACAAGTAAGTCTGTACATGTTGTTTACCTTTGACAATTTTACCTGGGCTGAAGAAGAACTACTGCTGAAATGTCAGCTGTAGGGCAAGCTAGAATTTGTCAATCTGTAAAGCATTTGTTTAATAAAAATCCACTGTAGACAGGTTATGAGCTAAATTCTGTGCAGGTGATTGTATTTCTAAGTGTTGGAGTTTGGAAGCGCTCGTCGGAAGTCACTGAACGGTCCTGTGTACCAACTGTTTCGAATTTGTACATAATGCGGGAAGCAGCAGCACAATGTGTGAAAGAAAAAGAGTAATTCCAAACTACAAACTTAGAAAAATAACCTGCATGGAATTTATTCTTTCTTTAATTCAAGCTTGCCCTATAGCTGCAATGGTAGTGCATTGCAGCTACGGAATTAGATGGTGTATGATGATAAGAGTGCTCCACGCAGGTGTGATTTTTATTTTTGCCAGGGGCTTGAAAAGCAGCCTGGACAACATTTTATACTTTCTACTACTAGCGACCATAAAGACGACCTTAGTGGACACTTTTTCATGATTGGCTAAGCCAATGGGAGACTTGCCCATAAAACCCATACTTTGAACGCCGCAACATGAAGCCGTGAGCTGAGGCAAAGGCTGCGGCACACAAACTGATTATAAATGTAATATGTATATAAACGAGAGCTTGCTGCACCTGGCAGTTATGAGTCATTCTTGTTTTTTTATTTTTCTCATTATGCAATTAATATTTTTTCCTGTTCTTTTTCCAGCACAGATGTCTTCATTTGCACCAGCCCTATAAAATATTACAAACACTGTCCCCATGAGAAGGTAAACTCCAATACATTCTGTTCCCTTTGAGAGGTGTGTGTGTGTGTGTGTGTGTGTGTGTGTGTGTGTGTGTGTGTGTGTGTGTGTGTGTGTGTGTGTGTGTGTGTGTGTGTGTGTCATCATGGCCATGAACAAATAGCTGAAACCATGTCCCACATCTTAAATGGTTGCCATGTTTATAGGGGCCTTTACATATGTAGGCATGACAGAATAGTGGATTTGATATCGAAAGACTATCGAAAGATCTTCCATTTTCAGGTCCTTCATCATGCTTTATAAGCATTCTACTGTGAAGCCGAGGATGTTTAACCTGTGTAATGATGATTCTGTGTTCTCTAACATTTCAGCTAACACCCCTGATGTCATTGTTGTAAATGAAAACCATAGAGAGGTGTTCATTCTCGAGGTCGGCTGTACCTTTGACTATAGCCTGGAAGAAGCCTTTCTAACCAAAGTGCTGAAGTATCAGTCAGCAGCTAGTGCAGACCTTCTCACAGCTAGGCTACAGATGTAAACTTTTAGTTTTTATCTTTGGCAGCCTAGGGCATGTGCATAAGTTGGTTGTGAGGGGCTTACAAATGGCCGGCCTTTCCAAAAGCAGAGCCAAGTTTCAGCCATTATAGGAAGCCGCTCAATTTGGAGGAGGCGTTGTTTCCTTTATCCATGATTTATGTCTGCTGCCCAGTGTCCGACATGTCAGCTGTACTGTATGTAACCTTGCTTTGCCGTCCATGCACGTTGTAACTGGCTGCTCTCCCACTGTCAAACTGCACTGGCAGTGTTTATGTCCTTTGTACAAGGTATTCCTGTACTTCTCATTATGTGGACATAAATAAACATTGTGTGTGTGTGTGTGTGTGTGTGTGTGTGTGTGTGTGTGTGTGTGTGTGTGTGTGTGTGTGTGTGTGTGTGTGTGTGTGTGTGTGTGTGTGTGTGTGCGCGTGCATGTGTCTGTGTCTGTGTCTGTGTGTAATGTTTAAACATGCATGTGTTTCCCTCTAGTATGCCTGGGTGGAGAAGCATTTGGGCCCTGAATTTCTGGAACAGGTCATTCTCACCAGAGACAAGACTGTAGTGACTGGAGACATCCTCATAGATGATAAACCAGACATATTGGGTAAGTGTGTGCACACTGTTGAGCTCATAGAACTTGATTTAACCCAAGCATTTCAATAGTTTAGGGAGCGGCAGTGGCTCATGGGTAGAGTGGCCGGTAGAGCAGTCGGATGGCAACCGTGAGGTTCCCAGTTCGATCCCGGGCTCCCCCAGTGTTATTGTTGTGTCCTTGAGCAAGACTCTGAACCCCTAATAGGGCTTGCAAACCTCGCACCTTTGGTATGCAAATTCGGGGGGTGCGCAATTTTGGTTGTGATGAGTCACTATACCTGGCCAACAGATAGGCATACAGTGGTGGAAAAAGTACTCAATTGTTTTACTTAAGTAAAAGTACCAATACTGCAATTTAGAACTACTCTGTTACAAGTAAAAGTACGGAATTGAAAATGTACTTGAGTAAAAGTACCAAAGTATCGGCATCAAAATGTGCTTAAAGTACTAACAACAAAGTTCGCCTGATGATTAGTCACTCTTGTGGTGTTTTGCCCTCTCCCCCTTCCATAATCATATGTCCGCGTGGGGTCTGTGTCGGTCGGAGATATTAAATAATTAAATAATTAATGTGCAGGTTGGTGCATTTCATGGTTTCCTCTGCCATCGGTATGTGAATGTGTGTGTGAATGGGTGAATGTAATGCACAATCTATGTAAAGCGATTTGGATAAAAGCCCTATATAAATGCACCAGTTACCCATAGGAACCTCTGATGACTTGGGATTGAATCCAAAGTGTGAGCGAAATGTAAAATAACAAGACATGGTTTCTTATGCCATATGGTTTTACTGTATTCAATTGTTGACCTGGATTTTCACTTTTTACCTGCGATCACACAGCTAAGCCATTTATTAACCAAGAGCCGTTCATATAGTTACAATTATTACCTAATCTAATCTAAGTCTAATCACAATTATTTGAGATAATCACAAATATTTGTTAAAATAGTTCAAGGTATTATGACATTATTTATAACATAATTCTAACAACATTAAAAGTCTTGGCCATGGTCCTTCAAATGTGTCTAAAAAGTTTGAACACTCAACTCCACTCCAGTATTTCTTGCCAGGAGTTTTTGTGTATGTGTAATCTGCATCCTGAGAAGCCATGGAAAAACACATTCTTTTAGCCTGTAGATGTCGGTAATTCCCCCTTTCCTGTCAACCCAAGATGCGCTTCTTTGACAACTTAGTAGGAACGTCACCGTCAAAAATAAAAGAGTCATCTAGGCCAGTTGGTATCCAGTGTAAGGACTTGTGTTGATTGACACAGCCAACAACAGAGCAGATTGATTTTTCTCTAGAAGCCATTATTAGTAAGTATTACAAAGAAACAAAGTTGCGGTCACAATGAGGAAGCGGAGAGGAGAGGGGCGGAGAAGAGAGGGTAGGCAGGGAGCAGAGGGGAGGGGGCGGAGGTTTAGCAGGGATCTACGTATATGCCTGCCGTCCAACCAGATGAGACATTTTTGCATAATTATTCACAAAAGTCCAGACAGCAGAGAATACACTGAATGTTCAAACTTTTTTTGGTGAAATTGATGTAAAAAAAAAGCCACAAAATCTACAAAAATGTGTTTTAAATGTCACAATCCCTTTAAAAAAAGTTAAAAGAATTATGTTTTTATGTCAATCATTTCTTTAGGTTATTTGTCATGTTTGCCCTGTGCAGCCTAAAAGCCAAACTGAATTGTAATTTTATTCATATATTCCATTGTTCAGCAACAAAAACGCAATTGAATGGTTAATTGCAATTATTAACTATTAATCATCATGTAAAATGCGTATATTTCATGAAAGCCCTAGGTAGGTCTCTCACACCTTATTGTGGTGTTGTCTTGTATTTGGTGATTTGGGGTTTTCGTGTGGAGATTTTGTGTGAGATTCGCCTTTGGCGGTAGACTGGCTCCAGCCCCTGAATCGCTAGCAACGGCCATTAAAAAATATATGTTCTTATGAATAATGAAACTAAATGAAAATTCAGGCTGAATGTCAGGCTACTTTGTGGGAGAGTAATAGGTCTATTCTCCTCTGCTCTCCTGTTCCATCAGGTGTGGATCCCAGTCCAACATGGGAGCATGTGCTGTTCACAGCCTGCCACAACAAGCACCGTCCCCCCTGCCCGTCCCAGAGACGCCTGCTCTCCTGGTACGACGACTGGAAAGCCATCCTAGACAGCAAGAGGCAGCACTGAGGGACAGCGACTCCATTTCCCACAACCCACTGTGTTAGTAGCTTGACTTATGCTACTAAGGCAGGTAGGGGCCTTTGTGAGGACCATGGAGGGAGTGAAGTCTTCACTAAGAAACAATTTGTTTAGGGACGAGGGGGGATACAAAAAAAAGTACAATCAAGGAATCCAAATTAGTATGAAGAATACATAAGTTGAGGAAATGACAAAATAATTCAACTATGATGATACAATCTTCGATTTCAGATGGGAGAGGACATTCAAACACCTGTCAACTGACAACTATGCTGATGCATGAAGTACATAGAACTAAACGGACACAAGCAATACAAAGAGAGACCTGAAGCAACAACAAAATAAGTATAATAATTTTGTCTGTTCACACTTCCAGGTATAAAAGAGTATGTTAGTTTTCTCATTTGGTCATATAAGCTGCATATCAATTCTTGTTATTGTTTTGAACGTCATCTAGACAGATTAGCCTGTTTTGAGTGGTGTGCATCAGTGCATGTAAGTTGACAAAATAGTTTACAGCGCTGCACTCAAAGACAAAGGGTGCATTCGGAAATACGCTCTGAGAGTGCTGGAGCCCACCCGGGGTGCTTTTTGGTCTTCAGAAATGCAGAGCAGCATCGTAAGACAATTCAGAGCTGAGTGCTCAGTCTGAGTGAATAGCTGCGTTGTCTTTGTTTTAGGAATGTAGGTTGTTATTAGAGAAAGTAAAGCAGCAAAAGAAAACACTCATTTTTTACTTTCTCTAATAACAACCTAAAACATGAACCTTGGTTGAAAAAGTTGTCCTTTAAGCATCTGAACAAATGGCACCGGAAGTCATTAAAAATGTCTGGTACTACAGACAGATTTAACACACATATATGTGTACAGAAAACTGGTAATAATATTTTTTTATCCATTGGATGAACTAATGTTGATTTGAATTAATTTTTAAAGATGAAAATGGGAACATTAGTTGGTGAGTAATTAACTGATATCAGAGCAGTCTGACACTAAATCCAGAGAACTCTGAAATCCAAGCAAAATCTCGGAGCGCATTTACAAACTGTATATTGTGTATTTTTTTAATTGTCAATGGTCATTATGTCACCACTAAATCTAAGACCCATATTATAAATGCTACAATACTGTCCATCAATGTGCCACATAGATTTAAAGGAATGAAAGAAAAGAGTATATTTTAAAATTTTATTTTTCACATCATGCAGTTAGGGACTGTAAAGCCTGATTTATACTTTGTCATACGATGGTGTTGTGTGCCAAAATAGCTGCTCTACAAGTGTGCGTTGTGTCGCAGATGCAATGTGTTTGAGCTTATACACAATGTTTTAGTTTGCAACACCATCATACTACAGAAGATAAATTAGGCATTATTAGGCTTTGTGGGGAAATATTTGCACACAGTGCACACTGCACACAGATTTGAATCTGAGAACCTTCTGTTAAAGAATGGTCATATATATCACAGGTGTGGTCTTTAGATAAATAAAATGCACGTGTCTCTAGGGTTTTAAGATATGGTCATATTGGTGTACATAGTGTGGGGTTCATTTAAAATCTTACTGTGTAATATTCATTTTAATAATGTGTATATATATTTTTTGCTTTTCTTTCAGTTCGAAACAAAATCGCATACTGCTCCAAAAGTTTCATGAAACACAGGAAATGATGTTGTAATCCAAAGTGCAGTATAGGGTCCTAGTTTTGAGGTGCAAATGCATGCATGCTGCATGTACAAGGATCTGTATCAGCTAGTGAAATCAACAATATCAACAATACGAGTTATACAGTATGACTTTAATATTAATAAATGTCCTAATGTATGTTTGCTCGGATCTATCTATATAGGCTAAGGACTGCACATAAAATAATGCATGCAAAATATTGCCAAAACCATCTGTCTTAAACACGAGATTTAAAATTGTGATGCACTATATTGTGGATGGAAAAACATTGATGTAATAGATTTTTAAAGGCGATTGGGAGTAAATTGAGAGTTGTATTGAAACATACAGGTTAAGCAGTCATACTGTATTTACATCTAAATAAGAATATTGTATCATTAGCATAAATGCCATAACAAATATGAATGTGCCCTTGTTAATGCCCATTTCTTGACCTTTGTGTTTCCCACAAAACACTTTATTTGTCAGAAAATTTACAAAAGACCACTGCAGTTAATTTTAAAGTTCTAAATTATTTAAAAATGTTGCTCATAAAATTGTCCTATTTTTAAGATTGAATACTTGGTGTTAAGATATTGGGTGATAAATCCCAAATGGTGCAGTTTTATTTTTGAAGAATCAATTCATAGAGAAGAAACCTGAACTTCAGTGTTTCTCTTCTCTTAAACTCAGAATACCCAGAATTCTGCTGTTTAGCCCAGACCAGCTGAATGTTATACCATGGAGAATAGAGGACTAGCAGTAATAATTCCTTAATTTAGTGTTTTAGTTATGTTGAAATCTTATGATCAACTTCCAATTGTTGTGTAGCACCTGTCATTTTGACAGGAACAGGTATTGCTTTAAAATTGTGTCAACAAGCAAACAAACTCTTAATTTGTGTTTGTGCCTCATAAATCTTATATTACAAAAGGGCTGAGTTGAAATCCATTGTCTCATGATTGAATATGTTATGTAATATTGGAGAAGTTTTATTTTAATTCACACTGAATCACATACAAGGTACTACTATTAGCTAATAGTGGGGTGGTTGACTATGTGAAAAATCTCAGTAATACACAATGTAGGAAGCCAAACCAAAATAAGTGTTACTCTAATGTACCTGTACACAAGATATAACAATAAAGTACAACATTGAACCTTGAATGTAATACAAAGTCGTAACAATACAAATGTATGTCATTTTATTCTTTGAATACATGTTTGTTTTCCATAGAATACACAGGCCAATACACTAGGAATTAAGCTAATTTAAACTTTAAGACGGGACAGTGTTGTAACTTGTGTGACAAAAAAATATAAATGTAAATTGTATGGAAATACAATTTAAGATTTAAGAAACATGTATAAGTCATTCAGTGACGTATGCATTATGCTTGACATTGTTATGTCAATGATTCAGTCTTTGGTGCTAATTTCTGTCCATAGGATACTGTGTCTCCCAACATTACACAGCTTCTGACAAGTCTGTAACTTTCTTCACATAATTTATTAAAAATAATAATTTGTGCCACGCCTCGTCTTATGTCCTAGATCAGCTAGAAATACACTCATTTGCTTCCTTAGGATGCATCCTTAATATTCAGAACTTTCAGAAGTAGAGAGAGAGAGACTAAGAAGATGTACAGTAGGAAGTAGTTTTGCCTTTGTGTGATGTTATTTATAGTACTACTGTAAATGTCCATTATAAGGAGGATAATGTATAGTCAGCTGCTGTAAAGGGGTTTGTCAGGGAAGAAACAGGTGATGTCACCTCCCTGTAGAGTACAGTAGCACTACTAACTTTGACAAGTACGTTAAATGAATCATTGCCATAACGTAAACCATGATGACTCTTATATGAATTTCCACCACCACGGTGCCTATGCCATTTTGGCTTAAGTGTCAGGGACAGACTTGTGACTAAAAATAGTATTTAGAGACATCCAAAAATAAAAGATGGCAATGGCTAAATATACCATTGCAAGATTATATAAAAAATAAAGTTTAATTGAACTTTAACTTCAGTAGGTCTGAAGGAACCCAATGGGTACCGATGCTAGAAGGAACCTTTTCGTTCAGAGGATCTGTGCCACTTCTTCGTTCACTGAGGCCCCTTTTCCACCAGGGTTGAACCAGTTCAGTTTTTTCCCCCAACTAATATTGAACCACATTTTGAGGGGTTTCAGTGTTTCCACTGAAAATTAATTTTGATTTGGAACTGGAACCAAAAAATGTCCGCCGGTTCCGTGAAAGCACAGAGGTTCCAATAATCTAGAACGGAACCAGTTCTATTCTAGAACCTTTTTGTGGAAATCCGAAAAGGGGCCTCAGTGGAGTGGGCGTGGTCTATGGGCTGGAACCAGGCTACTGTACCACAGCACATGTACAACAGTTGTTATTTTCCCTGTCATGATTATGAATTGAATACCCAGGACCTGAATGGAAACAAGAATGGTAATATCCTTTTATCCTTTCTGATGTTATAGCCTTCAATACATTGTTTGATATTTGAGAGGAACTTAACCAGAGATACAACAAGTAAGTAATATTTATGTACATCATATTATTGAGATGTGTGTTAATAAAGAGCAGAGAGGGCATTTGCGCTCCAACTAGTGTGCATTTTCTTACTAGTCTGTAAGCATAGCTTAACACAGGGGGGCAGTCTTACCTCATGTTTGTGCCATACAGCTCCTAACGATTTCTCTGCTAGTTCTGGCCTGGGTTTAGTGCACTTCTCCTGCATGCTGTTGACAAGCAATGTTAATATGAGCATATATATATATATATATATATATATATATATATATATATATATATATATATTTTTTATTATATATCCTTATGCGCTTGTATATTCAGGCAGATCGTATGTATATGTATGCAGCATGCATGCATTTGCATATAGGCTGCATACCATTCAATGTATGCTGCATTGTGATTGTGAATGGTTTGGACTCACAGATGTTCTGTATCTGGTGGTCATTCATCTGATCAGTGTTATGAGCCTCTACCATCAGATTTAAGTTAGCAATTCTTTATTTTCTGTATTTCGGGACCTATTTCTGTTTTGTCTATCTTAACAGTTAATGTATCATCAATTTGTAACCCTGCCTGCAGCACAAATTACCTGGTAATGTTGGTTTCACTAATTATCAGAGTAGGCTACAATCAACACTGCATACACTGATTTACAAGGTATTCTCTGCTACTGTGTACTCTTGATACTATAACCTATAGTGGTGCCAGCCAAGGCAAGGCAAGTTTATATCCTTTACTAGCATATTTCAACAAGGCCATTCAAATTGCTTTACAGTACACAAAACACTAAAAGCATTAAGACAAACAAAAAATAATTATATAAGGAACTTTAAATGTAATGGAAAAGAACACTGACTTGAAGTCAACACCACAATGTTCTCTGTGGAACTACAGTGCACACATATGCATAGGCTACACAGAACGCAAACAATATTAATACAACACACCTGCATCTCAACAGGATTTCAGAGCTTCCGCTGTTTTGCATTTTCTTTTCCCATGCCCCTCTAAAGTCCTACCCTATATATACAGTATATATAAAAATCACACCTGTGTGAAGTGAGCGGTGCTACTGTACCGTGTGGGGGTCCCCGCAACATCCAGACCCCCAGGAACTCGCCCAGGGGGTCGGCCCGGTTCCGACGAGCCGCCCCGCATCCGAAAAAGTGACAGAGTTACCGTGTTGCAGCTTTCCGTGCAGGCAGGCAGACAGACAGACAGACAGACAGGCAGGCAGACAGACAGACAGACAGACAGACAGACAGACAGACAGACAGACAGACAGACAGACAGACAGACAGACAGACAGACAGACAGACAGACAGAGCTGCGTATTGGAGCGGAGGCACCGCTCAACAACTGAAACTCATTTAAAGGTATCATGACGTGTGTTTCTTGTGACATCAACAAAGTGAATGTTTAGGCTTTTCCTTCAGTCACTGACATGAATTTTAATCCCACAATTTGTAACCCATTTTTCACCCCTGTGTCAATTATCTAATGTGATCCTGGGCTCGACACACCTGGGGAGAGCAACAGACTTGAACTGCATGAGTGTCCAAGTCGCTCCTTTACACCTGACAGGGGGGAGTTTCCCTGGTTGGACGTAGCGCGTGGAAGGAACACGTTATTCCAACCAGTTCCTTTCCCCTCCATCAGGCGCCCCAGTTGGCCAGGGGGAGGCAGTTTAGAGACCATGATTACTGTTTTTGTGAGGGTACCTACCCAGGGGACAGAGGGAGAACATGCAAACTCCACACAGAAAGGCCCTTTTGCCAACCCCGCCTCGGGTATGGGCACTGATGACGCGGAGGAGAGAACACGCCGCCAGTGCCCACAGCGTCCCAAGCGGGAATCGTAACCAGGACCTTCTAGCTGTAAGAACTTCAAAGTTAATAACAGCGGGAATTCACATAAAGGTTCTGGTTTATAGGACCCCCCTGAGCTCTTGGGCCAGCCATGTGCGGTAATCCACCCGTCTGGGGGACTCAGGGGAGCGTCTCTTTGTGTGTTCTCTCTGCTGTCCTGGCATCTTCTATGAGTTTATTTATCTGCTTTGCCTCAAGCAAACTTACTGTGCTGTGTAGCTTACTGTGTTTGAAGATCCCCTCCAGTCAAAGTCACTCAAATTCCCAAAAGGGAGCCCTTTGTTGTTGATGTTTTGTATTTTTTAAATGTTTTTAGATCACTTGAGCTTCATTGATCAGCGTGGGAAAGAATGACGACAGGCAGTGTAAAGGGGAAGAGATAAGTAGGCTATAATTAAGTCATGAGCCAGATTTCAACCCATGATGCACCAAGTAGGTGCATCATGCTGTGTCTGAATCTTTGTATTGTTTCGCTGTAGCTGGGTGGAGTGTGATGTCTTAATGGGAAACACAAGCCTTGGTAGGCAGTGTAATGGTGTGCTAGGTGAGGTTTTCTGTCTCTGTTCTCGCTGCTGCATCTGACTTCTGTCCTGTCATGTAATGCATTTGTCCACCCAATTACTGAGATTCAGTTATTGTACTGTGTGTGTGTGTGTGTGTGTGTGTGTGTGTGTGTGTGTGTGTGTGTGTGTGTGTGTGTGTGTGTGTGTGTGTGTGTGTGTGTGTGTGTGTGCGTGCACAAGCGTGCGTGCGTGCATGTGCGTGCACGTGCATGCACAAGCGTGCACAAGTGTGCACAAGCGTGCGTGTGTGTGTGCGTGGGTGCGTGCATGCATATGTGCTTATGACAGCTCAAGCAGCTCAGGTCACCCCCACATGTTACACACCGCCACACCGTACGTACTGACAAAACAAACCCCGTAGGCCTATAGCATAAAAAACATTTTCCCACATCAGCCAGTTTATTTTCAAACTGAGACTGGGGTCAGAGTAATAATGGTGCTTACGGTATGGATGCTTCCTGGTCTCCACCAGGGCAGGACAGGTTGTGGCCTCCTGGTGTGAAAAGAGTCCACCTGTGAAAAGGGTGGGATATATTCCTCAGCCTAGTAGGAAAGTGCGTGAAAGATTTCATATAAATTGCATGCTGCATTCATGATTTGAGGCTTTTTGTTCAAAACGGGCCAGTCCTGCAAACGATTTGCTGGATTCTTGGACAAAATCTGGAGGAGTAATATAAAAAAAAATGTTTTACAAAAGTCGGCCTCCTGGTGGCGCTATAACAGGCCGCTCTGGAAACTTTGGGGCAGAGGTTCATCTTGGCATCTATCGAGTGTGTGTGTAAAGTTTGGCATGGATCGGGCCAACAGTGCCGGAGATTAGCTGGTAACGGATACACACACGGACGGACGGACGGAGTGCAATAATATGCATATTAAAAAAACAAAAACATGTTAACACAAATCTTGCAACTGAAATATTTGTATTTGGAGGTTGACGGCAAACTACATTCATTTGGTGGTCCTTGACATATGATTTGAGAACCACTGATCCAAAAGATGACACTGAATTCTTATGGCAATGGCGTTTCTGTTATGAGCGAGTACAGATGAGGACCCAAATGCAGGCGACAGCAGGCAGAGCAATAAACTTAGGAAGGATTTATTAAATAAAATGAGGTTCTTCCATAAACGGGGCAAAGAAGGCAGGAAACATCACAGAACACATACAGGAACTCACACAACAGGGAACTACAAGAACATAATGCAAACACAGGACTTAAATACACACAGGGTAACAGGGCACAGGTGGAACCAAAATACAATCAACACTAGGATAGGCTGGGGGACTAAAAGGACACAGGTGGAAACACTGACAAATTACAAGGTAGGTTAGACAAGGTAACTAACAGTAACTAGGAAGACAGGAAACACTAGGAACAATACTACAAAATAAGATACACAAAACCAAGGCAACAACAGAGTAACAGAAAACCAAAACCAAAGAGAAACAGTCAGGAATACAAGAGCAAATACATATAAATGACAGAAATACAAACACAATCAAAGCCTTGTGATGCTCGGAGTCCACTTGACTCATTGGCTTTACTGTACCTTGGAGTGCATGAGCAACCTCTGACGAGAGTAGCCATGTAATTACTATCAGACGACCAAGTTGACCCTAGTTACCCTGGTTAGAATATAACTAGGCCTGAAGAAGAAGCTGTTAATAGAGTTAATTTACACGCACATTTTAGGCTAACAACAAATTAAAAAAAGGATTTGTTGATACTTTTGTTGTTTTGTTTTGTACCTTTTCACAGAATTCTTTCACAGAATCAAAGGTTTTATGGTCATGAATGATTCACCAGGATGGCTTGATCCTAGGCTTAAGCCCCAATCCCCCGCCAGCGGGGGCAGCGGCTGTCCACCTCATGAACAGCTCTCAGCTGGTAAATGCTGAGAGCTCATACTTTAAAACCTTAGTATGAGGTATAAAATACAGCAGCCTTGTGTTCATAAAACAGAAAGATTGGGTATTGGGTAAGACTGACGTTATGTATCTTTCAGGACCTTTCGCTGCTTCGTCTCAACCATTACTCAATGGCTCTGGTCTCAGCCACCGCGGTGGATATTTTGACATTCCGTTTTTTCTTTTTCTTTTAATGTTGCCACTACTGTTGGAGCAGCCATAAACTACACAGGTTCATCTCGATGTTCTGGGCATCTTTGTAATGTTAGTGTTAGTAAAAAGAAGGTAAAAGAGTAACGTTTGAGGCAGACTAACATCAGTCACTCTGCCGTTCACTATAGTAGAAGAGGTGCGCCTGGTGAGGGTTTTTAAACCCTGCAGCTACGTCGAGTCCGCCTACAGGAAATACGTAAGCTGCGACCATGAGACCCGATCCTGGATTCGTCTATACAATGCCTTTATTCAAATCACTTGCACATTACATTCACGAGATCACACATACATTCCCACACCGATCGTGGAGGAAACCATGCAAGGCATCAGCCTACTCATCGAGTTCAGCGGCTCGGTGACTTGCCAGTGACAGGGTACCACAGTACACATGGGGTCGAGTGACATTCACTAAATCGGGACCGAAATGTTGGATAGATGCAGGGACGGATTAACCCCCACGAGGGCCCTGGGGACAGTATTTTTTGGGGGGCCCCATATCATCTTTTTTACTTAAATGTAACACAATCAACAGCCAATGAAGGTCAGGAGCCCTTTTCAGGGCTTCAAACCCAGTACCATACCATGCAGTCCAGTTTCCCTGAAGGGCCCCTGAGGGTCAAGGGCCCCTGGGCCATGGCCCCAACGTCAGATTGACTGACCATCATCGCCATTTTTAAAGCACATTGTTTCAATGATGAAAGGTTTCCAGTCCACTTGCCCTCTTTTGTTTTACAACATGCTGCCTACTCGTTCTAATTTTTTTTTTTTTTTTTTAGATGGGACAATGCACATTAGTGAACATTCCATACATGAAAGTGAAATTAATCAGCTATAATAATGTAAACATGCCAGATTTAGCTAGAAGCTCATTTCCATTCGCAGTCCCCACATAAAACTCAACAATACTAACAAAAAAACAAACAAATAACTACCAAGACTTGATGTAAGAATACCATGTCTAAAAAACCCAACTACTTACTATCAAGTCATTGAAGTCAAATATATATAAAACAGCACAATATGTAAGACATCAAGAAATATGGTTTATCAATGTTCACATATTTGAGACGTTATTGTTTTAAAGGTACACAGGGTGGGGCTTTCCCGGCTTAGACTGACTGGGAGTGTCTTCCGTTCAGTCGCACATTTCCCCTGATGGACAGAACATTCTGTTCAGAAGTGGTGAGGTCTGCCTACGATTCATCTCCCAAGACAGATTCAGCTCAGAAGCTGAAATCATTTTTCTTAATTTTTTTGGCCGATGGGTTCAGATTACTTCCTATTACTTCCTATTATTGGCCGACGATAGACCTCACAGTCCCCTCTGGTGTCTGACCTTTTGACACGTCTAGTGTCTCTCTTCCTGTGAATGGAATCTCGCACTGGAGGGGGAGCCAGACCATGTAGACTCTCGCAAACACAGCATAGACTTTTAAGAGCCTTGCAATTATCAAAACGTAAAATATTATGCTTTTCCATGGTATGGGTTTGTACAAGAATATTCGATGTGCGATAAAATCATGAAAGTCCACCACTGTTCCTCTGCTGTTGCCATCTCATCTGGAGAGAGCTAATAAAATAACACAAACACAGATGGAAAACATGAATGAATGAATGAATGAATGAATGAATGAATGAATGAATGAATGAATGAATGAATGAATGAATGAATGAATGAATGAATGAATGAATGAATGAATGAATGAATGAATGAATGAATGAATGGGAGTGTATTTGGTCTGCAGTATCAAAGTGATGGTGAACAGTGACTTGTATACTTCATTATTTCACAAAGGACCTTTATTTGTAGTATGTCTGGCAGTCAGCCTGACTGCCTGACTGTATATTGTGTCTGTTTGTGTATGTGTTTTTCCCTTATTTTAATCAATTTTGTCTTTACTCAGGGAAGTGAATGTGGGTGATCAGCCAAACGGGTGACACACACACACACACACACACACACACACACACACACACACACACACACGGACGCACGCATGCACGCACATGCGCACGCACGCACACACAAACATATTTCTCTCTGTGTGTTTGTTTGTGTATGTGTGATATTGTCTCTTGTGTAACACTATGTGTATGTTGGCATGTCTCTTTTATGTGTATGTGTGCTCGGGGGGGGGGGGGGGGGGGTCGCCAAATGTTTTTGGGGGGTCCCTAAATTATTAAAAAAAAATGCAACTGAATGGCTGGGAAATGGAAATTAAGAGTTTACATAGTACACATAGTACATGCATAAACTTTCCTTAATGATTAGATCTGGTTTCATTCATCATTTCATGATATATTTTCTCTATTATTAAGGTTATTTTTGCAGTCAGTTTGTATTGGGGGTGGGGAAGGGGGATCAGGGCGGGGGTCGCGAGACATGGCCAAAGCATTTTCGGGTGTCCCCTGCAGCCAAAAACGTTGAGAACCTCTGGGCTACAGTACTTACGTACTTAGTTTCCACCACTGTGTATTTGCTGATGTGTACAGTGGGTTTGGCTCAGTCTACTCAGTGAAAAGTGACCGGTGCCATGGGGCTTGGAGGTCTTGTGAGGGGGAATGCGTCACAGCCCAGAGAGGTCTCTCTGGAGCAAACTATACAGTGTGTCTCTGCTCTAACACACACTGGAGGACTCGTGAGAGTCCTGCAAACATGCAGGATGGGGTTTTGTTTTCCTTTTACCACGCCGAGGACAGGATGTGCTTTACTGCCCCCTTCTTTTTTCTTCCACTCTGTACATAGTGTTTTATATTTTCTGATGATATTTTGAATTTTGTTGGACAACACCCAACATTCTGTTGTTGACAATAGTGATTATATATCATCTGTAATGTATTACAAATTGTGTTTGACTATGTTTTACATCTCTGGCTAGGTTGTGCCTATACTTACTGTATGCACGCACGCACGCACACACCTACACACGCACGCGCGCACACACACACACACACACACACACACACACACACACACACACACACACACACACACAGCAAGTGGGCTCTGTCCACAAACCCTGCATCACAGCAGTCAAGTGTTTATTCTGTGTCACATTTGTACCCAAATTACACCGTCACTGCCCTGTTCTCGGCTCTCCCGCCGTTTACAGACTTCTCTTTCCGCTTGTCAAATGTCTTTAAAGAGGAGAAGAAAAGAGAGAGAGGTACCAGCGTTTAGACATGAGGATGTTTTCCATATCGACAACTGGACAATGGTTTACAAACAGTGCATCTACATCCTGCTCATGATCTTTTTTTAGTATGGTTCCGATGTAATTATAAGGTACGGTAGTTCAGTACGGTTCAGTGTTCCTATCTGTGCCTGAATGACTGGAAATGTGCACATAATGATTGTTGCATGTCCCTTTCCATTTCCTGCTTTCCATTTTAGGCCTACTGTGTGTGTGTGTGTGTGTGTGTGTGTGTGTGTGTGTGTGTGTGTGTGTGTGTGTGTGTGTGTGTGTGTGTGTGTGTGTGTGTGTGTGTGTGTGTGTGTGGTGTGTGTGTGTGTGTGTGTGTTTGTGTGTGTGTTGTCCAAGATCCTGTTTACTCTGTGCCTCAAAGGCTTGTGTGTTTGGACATGAGTGTGTGTGTGTGTGTGTGTGTGTGTGTGTGTGTGTGTGTGTGTGTGTGTGTGTGTGTGTGCGTCATTTTACTCATTTGCAAGGAACACTGCTCTCAATGAGGACATTATCAGCTTTACAGTACCGTAAAAGCCAGATTACAGATCCTTCCCACCAAACTCAACCTTTCCCTCTGGTTTCCCTACACCCAATCAAAACTCACTAAAAGGGGCTCAGCTAGCTTTGTGCCCACCTCCATCAGACTCTTGAACACCTACGTAGGCTGAACCCTATAGAATAGATTTTTAATATATGCTTTTAAGTAGTTCCTCTTAAAAAGTCGTTTTTATGATCTTTTATATAGTAACTGTGTTTGTGTGTACTGTGATTTCTGTTGTCTTTACCACTGCACAAAATAAGTTTCCGAAAGGAAAAATAAAGTTCTTTGAAGTTGAAGTTGACCCGTGCACCTCATTGCTTGCATCACATCACAGGGCTTGTTACAGAAACCATATGTCACACATTCTGAATGGCTGTTACCGGTATACCTACTGTATAAAGGGCTTTACATAGCACGCCACGACAGAATAGTTGATCTCATAACAAAGGACATATCTAAACATTTTACACTGTCTATGTGAGAATGTACTGTCTGTACTGAAAATCCTGAAATCTTTGCACATCTCTCTGCTAACACACTGGATGTTGTTGTTGTCATTTTGTCAATGAACAGATCAGTTTAAATTCTTGAAGTGGCCTGCACCTTTGATTCTAGCTTAGAAGAAGCCTTTATGACCAAAGTCATTAAATACCTGCCACTCCTCCAGACCATCACAAAGCTAGGCTATAGGCGCAACATGTGTTTATCTTTGGACATGTACATTGCTTATAAGAGGCTTCCAACAACTTGGGATGCCAAAAAAAGCAGCTAAACGGCTTGCAAAATGATGTGCAATCTCTTCTCTTCAAATATGGCGAAGACACTGTTACTTGTACCACTGAAGGGTGTGTGGGTATTTGTCAGAGATTTGCTGACTCCATTCTGTACAGCACCTTGCAAATATTTGTGTCCTTGTATTGTATCTCTTATGTGGACATAAATACATGATTAAATACCCTGTATTGGTAAACATTACAGAGGAGCGTGAGTGTGTGTGTGAATACGAGAGAGAGAGAGAGAGAGAGAGAGAGAGAGAGAGAGAGAGAGAGAGAGAGAGAGAGATGGAAGATGGAGAGTAGGAAGAATGGTCTATTTGATAATTGAATCAATGTGACCATAGTCTCTTGAGTCAGACTGCTGAATCACACAATTTTCAAATCCTTCCGTCACCACTTCCATTTCGTCTTTGGAGTTGAAGAAGCCTATAGCTTGTTGCTTAGAAACAAACATGTACTTTTCTTATTCAAAAGTAATTTGAGTGTTGGTTCCGTGTACTATACAGCCTCTTAAACGTTCTTTTCAAATACTGTAGTAGTACAGTATGAGTTGACCATGAGCAAACATTAAACAATCTTTATTATTTAATGAAAAATAGAATATAATGGGTTATTAGCTGGATATTATCTTCAGAGCTAATATTTACCCAGCGTAGGCAAACGCTGGGCCTACAGTAAATGTGTGAATGTTATATCTGCTTGTAACCCAATTTGTCTGTCTGTCTCTTTATATGTCTATCAGCCTGTGTTCTTCTGTCACACAGCTTTTTGTCACACCAGGACAGTTCATAATAATTTAGTCAACAACAAACATAGAAATGACCAAACTGTGTCAATCACATTACATAAGAATATTTTGTAGTAAGTTGCACTGGAGTAGGTCAACAGTCTGTCATGACAACAATAAAAAAGTTGAAAGAGTGAAAGTAGGTCTGATTTATACATGGTTGCCCGGTGGTGTTGCACACCGGAAATAGCGATCTACCAGCTCACGAAATTTTGCGGAAATATTGCGGTGTGACATGTTGTGAGCTTGTAGATTAGCTGTTTTTGGTGTGCGACTGCACTGCAAGCTCATAAAACAGATGTTATAGATAACGCAGGCATCAGAGAGACAAAACGGATGTTTGAAGTGTCATCACATGGAACTCGTGGCATGGAAGCACGTTATGAGGGCTGACCTGGTGTGTATACTGTGCTGTACAGTATGTGTTCTAATGCCTCAGGATCAACTGTGCAAACATCTCCTTATAAAGCCTCAGGCTCATTGTGTGATGATGCGGGCGATGATGCGGGCGGCTACAACCAATTTTAAGCAATTCATGATTATTACCAGTAACAGAGCTGCCAACCTGCACACATTTTGTGTACCAACCACGCAATTCTAGGCGTATAGACACCTAGAATTGCGTGGTTGGTACACAAAATGTGTGCAGGTTGGTAGCTCTGCAGTAAGATGCCCTGAGGGTGAGAAGCTGCGACCTACATTCACAATTGCCAGTACAAGACGCCGAGAAGCAATCTCGCCCTAAAGGGTGAGGTCGCGCTGAAACAACAGAGCCGGCACAGTTGAGAAGCAGGAGTTAAACTATTAATCTGGTGTCATTGAGTCAGATGTAGTTTCTGGGGGGCGTGGTGGCACAGTCGGTAGTGCTGTTGCCTCACAGCACTACTCTCTCCACCAGGCCGAAGGCATGGAGAGAGAGTATGTCCGTCAAATTTTCCAGAACGGCCTGTTATAGTGCCACCAGGAGGCCGACTTTTGAAAATCAATTACTCCTCCAGATTCTGTCCAAAAATCCTGCAAATCGTTACACACTATCTCTATAGGCTAGTCATGTGTTCAAGACGGATCTGTCCCATATTTCAGATTCCATCCTAATTGGCTAAAATTGGCTTTCAAAGTTTGCAGGATTGGCCCGTTTTGAACAAAAAGCCTAAAATCATGAACGGAGCATGCAATTTATGTGAAATATTTCGCAGACTTTCCTACTAGGCTGAGAAATATCAAGGTTCAAGGGTTCAAGGTTAGCTTTATTGTCCCTTGCGGAAATTGGTTTGTAGCCAGATCATAGTAAAAATACACACAAAATACACACAACAACAACATTCAATACAGGACTAAGAACAGGGCACTAGAGACAATGGGGTCGATTTAGGACTTCTATTTTACTTACTTCTATATTACTAATCTAATTACAGTATTATGATCTGGGGGCGTGTAGTATGTCATATTGCAATTTTGGGCATGTTAAGAAGCGCTTTTGACACCCCTCGGAGTGCGCAAAACGGCCTTGAATTAGTCATGGGTGTGTTTAAGGCGTGTTTGAGACGTACCCAATCAACATGTCCGTACTATTCTCTTTACCAGTCAGCTGATGTCACATACGGAATGCGCACTTTGGGGATCGTGGTATGACATTTCTTCAGGCTGGCACCATAGAAGACATGACATGCCTTTGTCACATTTGGGTTAATTATTCCTATTGCACTGCATGCTGTCACCTTTATGCCTCAAAAGAACAGACCCATCTTTCAGATCGGAATGAATTGCGAGTAGATAGCAGCATATTGGCAAATTGGCAATTAATTAATTAATTCGATAACGATAGAACCATGTACCATACAGCGAATGAAAGCAAGATTCCTAAGGAATATGGAGATTTTTACATTTAATAAAACGGTTGAGAAATGAGAGAACCATGAGTGTTTATAGGCTAATATCAACGTTTTTTTATGAAAGACCAAACGGGCTGTGAACTTGAAGAGCTCAATCACCATCCCGACACGGAAGAAATATAGCCTAGTGCATGCATGTATATGCACTGTTGCACTTGCACACAGTAGCCTACACACGCTCTTTATTTGTTTCTATTGAAAAACACCAGTAAAATAACGTTTATTATATTTTATTTCATTCAAGTCACGACGAAGGAATGAGTTGAATGCGTGCTGCGTAATGCTGTGGCCCCAATGGTATGGTCTTCGCTGAGTTCGCTCGTAGCATTTTATTGAAGGAGACTTGAATCGGGTGTGATACAGCATATGAAAGCACATTTCCCACGGATTATGGAGATGTTTTTATTTATTTTTAAGGTTGAGAAATGAAAGAATTATGGCCGTTTCTAATCTCAACTTTTTTTTTTTAAAGACGCAAAGCTGCCATGTCTCATAGAAACAAGTAATTAGGTCTATAAAAATAAGCGCATATAACAGGGGTCTGTAACCTATTTTAAATGAAGTGCCATGTTTTTATTTTCTAAATAGTGAGTCTGCCATATCCAGATTAATTTGAATGACACCACATTAAAATAAAAAAACATATTTTGATTGTCCACAAATATAAAGTTCTTCCTTCTTTTTAAATATGTTCTTGCACATTGTTATAATGATCATTATATATCCCCCTGCAGTCAGAGTTCATAGTTTTAATGAATGAATGTGATGCATTGTGAGCTGGTATAGATCTGCTATTTTCAAAAGTAATCTTTTTATTTAATTTTTGGATTAGCTGTCCTTAGTTGGGCAAATGCATTCATCTGGGGATCCTTGACATGGGAATGTGCTTGTTTTGCACTGGTTTAAACAACATTAGGAGAAAAGCCCAAATAACCACTTTAGAAACAAGAAAAGCAATCACACAGAAAGCAACTTTACAGAAAAATAAGCCGCTTATAATAAACAGACATGGCAACACTCTACCAGCCTCCCAGAGCCGCTCAAGTGTCAAATCAAACAGTGCTTTTTGCGTTTATGAGGTGGTCAGACCCACGTCTAATCGTTATGCGCTGAGTGTCTTTAGGTCAAGGGGCTTAATAGCAAATTGCGCAAAGCGAGAATAATTAACATATGGACACTCCCACAATGCTAAAATATTCAGGGACGCGGTATGCCAAATGTGTGTGCGTTCAACACGGGCCGAGTGCGTTCAACACGGGCCGATATGCCTTTCATAATACGAATGTGCGCAGAGCGAGGCCAATTTATGTATCACGACCATGTAAACCGCACCTTCAAAATCGACCTGAGAGAATTCATGACATACAGTAGTAGCAAAGTCAGCAAAAGTGCATTAGTGGGCAGTATGTGCAAAAGGGCAAGAATAAAGTGCTATTTGCTGTTCAGCAGTTGAATAGCAGCTGGGACAAATGATAGTTTGAACCGATTGGTCTTTGTGGCGGGCACCCTCAGCCGACGACCTGAGGGCAACAGTTCAACTCAGACCGAAGTGGGTGATCCGATACCTCCAGGAGGGAGGAGGTTCTCTTAAGCATCTGCCTCTTATACAGATCTATAAGTTGGGCTTGGGTTCTCCCAGAAATTTTACTGGCCACTTTGAGGAGGCTGCTGAGCCTGTTCTTGTTTGCTAGGGTCAGGTTACCGTACCAGGCAACCATACAAAACATGAGTACAGATTCAATAAAACTTCTGTAAAAAAGAGTCATCATAACAGATGAGACATTAAAGGAACGCATTTTCCTCAGAAAAAAAAGACGCTGCTAGACTTTTTTAGAAATAGAGGCAACATGAGAGTCAAATGAGAGTTTGTTGCCCAGAACGACACCCAAGTATTTGTAGCTCTCTACGACTTCAATTTCTGTGCCCTTGATGAGTGTAGGAGCAGGACTGGGAGGAGTCCGTCTAAAGCTGATGATCATGTCTTTAGTTTTGGTCACATTTAGCTGTAAAAATGACTTGTCACACCAGGATATGAAGTCATTGAATATACCCAACAGGTGGATTTTTTGCAAAACAAAATGCCTCAAATCATCCAATTGCCATTCAAGGCGTAAGAAGAAATGTCACCTTTTCACATTGGCCTATTATAGCGCCACCAGGAGGCCACAACCTGACCTGCACTGCCCTGGTGGAGACCTGTGCCCCGACGGGCACATTTTCTCTAGTTAGCCTTGTGAGAGCTTGTGATGATCAACAATATCACACAGTAGCACCGTAGTCAAAACACAAGTGAAATGTCACTGTTTTATTTATAACTTTCAATCTTCACAAGCTAGACCTTACAGGCACACACTAAAAGGTTACATAAATCTCCCTCCCTCTGTCTTGTTTCCAGGTAACGGTGACTAATAAGTGAATATTCACAAATGGACTACAGGAGGCTGAGGAGAGAGCGAAGTTGTCTGAAATGATTAGCAACAGTAACACCTCCTGTTTGTGTGTGTGTGTGTGTGTGTGTGTGTGTGTGTGTGTGTGTGTGTGTGTGTGTGTGTGTGTGTGTGTGTGTGTGTGTGCGCGCGTGCGTGCGCATGTCTGTCTGTCTGTGTGCATGACTAATCTCAGAAACTGTTGGACCAAGCAGCACCAAACATTCTGTGCATGCCAAGGAAGGAAGTACTTCCAGTCTTCCACCCCAAGTTATTCAATTAGGTGTCATGGTGGTGCTATACCAGCCCATGAACGGTTCTCGAGTTACATGGATTACAGATCTCATCAATGAGGAAATTAATAGCTTTTTGGGGTTTTCATCATCATGAAGCGTTTGGTGGATGTTATCAGTGGATAGTTGGATTGTTTATGGGGTGACAGTACTTCATTAGACCCCTTGGTGTTGTTATTATGTGAAATGATGTCCTCCCTTTGTATGTAGGGTTTGCTTCCTGTAGGCTGAAACCTAAATCACAATATCATCCCCTTGCCTAACCCCTCCTCCTTTATCGTACAACAATAGCTGTGGACCAGGTAAACCATGGGCATACTGATTGAACTGCTGGGCGTGTCCACATAAAAACAACATTTTAACAAATACTGTACACTTTTTTACTAATAATAATACCTGGTGATTATGTTTTAGGGTGGAAAAAAATCATGGACCATAAAAATCACATCCGTGTGAAGTGAGGGGCGTTCTTATCATCGCACATCATACATCATCTCATCCTGGCCAATCACAATTGGCATCCCCACCTTCGTCTTTAATATTGACGTAATATATGCAAAGTGAAATGTATTTGCCATTCATTGTCAATGGCATTTAATGTTTGTGGTAGGACAATGTTTGTGTTTACACAAACCCTCAAAGCTGGACATAGGAGGGGCTAGTGCCCCTCAAAAAGTGAAATGTATTTGACATAGGTGGTAGGTCCATATAGGAGTGGACTGCACAGTATATGGGGAGTTGCATCGTGATCCAAGTTTTGATTGTATGATTTGATATGCTCAAAATGTAAAGTGGGCTGGTATAGCACCACCATGACACCTAATTGAATAATTTGCGCGCGCGCACACACACACACACACACACACACACAAACGGGAGGAGAAACTGAATCTCTGCGTGGCCGAATTTTTAGGGCAGACATTTTTCACCCCTGCCATATCGACCCAGAACCAGCAGCAAATTCAAACTCTCCCCGACTCTATAATAATATTTGCAATACACTTATGCAGACCTTATAATTATGGAGCTTTGTTATACCATAATGTTGCTGATGTGCGATGTCTAATATAGCTTAGATGTTTTCAGATAAAGTTTGTTTTGTCTCTATGCAATCATACAGTCACTGTTCAGTCACACTGTTGTTAAGTGACCAAGTTTTCCAATAGCCTGTGATTTGTCTCTATCATACGATGTTCACAATGACACATTTAGGGGGGAAGGAGCTTTCCATTAGCATTTGATTTGTTTCTATTAGACTACAATCATGCTGCCACTGTTCACAGTTACACTGCTGCTAGGCTTTGATTGATTACACTGCACTAGCCTAGTAGCCTTTGACTTGTCTCTATCATACGGTCGATGCTCACGCTGCTACATTCAGAGACAATGGAGTTTTACACTCTGGCTGGTCTGCTGCTAAGCAATGGACTTCTCCACAACAACTCTGGCTCCATAAATAATGCAGTAATAAGCTCACGGGCAAAAGTGTTACAGATGACAATAACTTCATGACAAGCCGTGAAAATGGAGGGTGACGCACATGCAGGCTGGCATGTGTGTGTGAGGGTAGAGTTTGTGTGTGAGTGTTGGTGTGTGTTGGTGTGTTTTGGGGAGTGTGTGTGTGTGTGTGTGTGTGTGTGTGTGTGTGTGTGTGTGTGTGTGTGTGTGTGTGTGTGTGTGTGTGAGGGTGTGTGTGTGTGTGTGTGTGTGTGTGTGTTGGGGCGTGTGTTTGATGTATTTCTATTTAAATTAGAAAGGAAATTCAATGGGAATGGTATATTAAAATTGGGGGTGGGTGGACATCACAAATGTAACATAGGCCCTACCTACTCAGATTTGCGAGGGGTACGGTTTCTCAGAACAGCACCAAACTTGTAGGTGTAACTAGTAGTAGCAAATACCTGTTATTATTGCATTATTTGTGATATACACTGAGCTATCATACGAAAACGTATATGGGGCTTAAGTGGTTAAATCTGCTTCTCATTAGTATTCAGAAAAAGAAGAAAAAACGAGTGGGTGACAGGTACATCAAGTATGGTTGTATCTAACACAATCTGCTCTGATGCATTAAGGACTCTCCATTGAATTCTATTCTATTGTACACTATTCTGAAGACTTGGATCAACACACACAGAGACACGAAGAGTAATGGGCGTATAATGTATGTACACATGCAGTCATCATGTGTGTGCAACTCTATCATCATGTTCTTGTTACATGCACAGTCAAATCCAGAAACTGTCTGCTGTCTAGCAGCTACTTGAGTAAATATGATGGCTATGTTCGAGTAGCAAAGTGCACATGGCATAAGACGTGCGTGTACGTGTGATTGATTTCAGCCAGAAAGCCTCGTGGCCCACATAATGTCCCACACTTTGTTTCTAGACAGACTTGTACCATCACCAAAAAGTTAAAGCCTAAAGGGATACATCGCTTGTTTCAAAAACGTATTTTTTAATGTCTACTCAGGCTTTTGTGAGCGCCCCAGACAGTTTTTTTGTCTGATCAAATTAACATCAAATATCTAAGTAAATACTGAACCAAGCAACATAAAATCTGTCTGGGGAGCTCACGATTAAAAGCCAGAGGAGATGTTAAAAAAATACGTTTTTGAAAGCGATGTATCCCTTTAACTTGTGCTGATGGAAGTGTCTAGAAGTGGTCCATCACAGTATGTGGGCCACGAGGCTTTCTGGCTGAAATCAATCACACACTGTGCATGCACGTCTTATGCCAGCCCACGCTCATGTCCAATCCATCTACTCCCACGTCATGATTATTAGACATGCACATTTACGCACACAAACGCACGCACGCATCATTTTGATCTGACTCATGTCATTATTACTAATAATGGGGCATGGGGAGAGTCAGAGTATGTTTTGCACTCCGTCCGTGTGTGTCTGTCTGTGTGTGTCCATCCGTCTGTGTACAGCTAATCTCCGGCACTGTTAACCCGGTCGATGCCAAATTCAAATTCCACACACTCCCTGCATGCCAACGATGAACCTCTGCCCCAAATATTTCAGAACGGCCTGTTATAGCGCCACCAGGAGGCCGACCTTTGTCCTCCAGATTGCAGCATGCAATTTACGTGAAATCTTTAACAGACTTTTCTACTAGGCTGAGGAATATATCCCACCCTTTTCACACTGTACTGTGATCTATTGAGTGTACTGTGCTCTGTACTGTATTGTAACTGTTTTCAAGCAGTGGAGTAGTGGGTGTTTCAATTAAAGAACATTTTCCAGCAAGCATGTAGTTGTCAAAGACCATGTCACTCCACCACCTGATGGAAATATGTCATGGTCACCTTGTATCTATTACTCTCCATCTCTCATCATTTTTATTTGACTCATTCACGTCATTACTAATGCTGTCACAGTCTTCATTTTTAGAAATGTTTGGTTTTAGGCTAGGTTTGTTCTCCAATTGGTTTTCAGTAGAAAACAACTCTCTGAATTTGCACATGCACACGCACATGCACACGCATATACACACGCAGTGAAAACCTGTGTGTGTGTGTGTGTGTGTGTGTGTGTGTGTGTGTGTGTGTGTGTGTGTGTGTGTGCGTGTGCGTGTGCATGTGCATGTGCGTGTGTGGCGTGCGTGCATGTGTGTTATTGAACAAAGTGAAAGAACAGACACCTAATCAGTGGTCATAGTGAACAGACAGAGGTCATGAGAACCTTAAGCTTAACTTAACTGTTGTAACTGAATAGTGGGTGGTTGAATTAAAAGAACATTGTCAACCTGAACCTAGCTATACTATCAATAAAGGCATAAAAGCCCAAACATATCTTAAAAAACATTACATTTTCCCAAAAACTGTCTGTCTTCCCCCCCCCCCCCCCCCCCCCCTCTCTCTCTCTCTGTTATGCTATTATCCCAACGATGCCACAAATTGCAATATCTATTACACACAAATTTAGATTTGAATTTCTAATAGAAAATACTTTGTTGGAACATTGGCTTGACAAGTGCCTCCACCTGCTTGGGTCACTGGCGAGTCATGGCGACCCTCCTTGTACGCGCGGGGTGAACTGTTTGAGCCTGAGTCAAGACATATTCACTTTATTGGTGAGGCAGGTTGGTGCGGGTCAATTAATGTATAATTCAAAATGGGATTTTTACAAATGATTGTTGCCACTTGTCCTGCGAGGACGTTTGACAAACATAAAATTAAGACTCTTAATTTAAGAGTGTGCACTGCAGCTGATCGGAGCATTGTGGAGCCATGCTGGGCTGATCACCATGGCTAATTTGCATTGACAATCTCCTCCTTTCACCAATAAATCCCCAAACAGTGTGAATACTTCCACGCCACGGCCTTACTAAAAGGCAACCTCTCTGTCTTCTTTCAATCTCTGCCATGTCACACACATGCCAGGGATTGCCGTCACCAGATGCTAAGATATAGGCAGGGGCTCACAAAAACAAACATAATTAATTTGTCAAAGTATTTCCTACCAGACCAACACCAGATTTAATTGCTAGAAAAAAGGCCTATCATTTGTCCCAACTCTGGACATTTACAAACAGCAGAAGAACACTTTAAGCATTTGACCTCCAGTAACCTCAGAGGTTACTAGATTAAACCTCAAGAGACTAAATCTATATAAGATAAGAACACTAACCCTAACCTC